>NC_135868.1:27378594-27473594 GCF_031162955.1 Sander vitreus | reverse complement strand
GATGCCAGGGACTGGGTTAAGTTAGGAAACAAATGCACTCAATTTATTAAGAAAAAATAGTGAGTGAAAAAGTGAGTACAATATAAACGAAATAAACACTTCTTCATACACTCAGCCATCTAACTGTTAACCCTATGAACTTTGCAATAGAATTGGTCCAAAAGTATGTTTGCTTATTGTGATGTCATTTCTGGAGTATCTTCAAATGTTTCATATCCCTAAAATCAGTACAACCTAAGCTTAAATGTTATGTATGCCAGTAAACCTTAATATGTAATAAAAGTGTTAAAATAGTGTCATAAATAAAATCAAATAAAAGTCTGATGTTTTCATCATATTTTACTAAATAAAAAAACAAAACATATTGAGCCAAAAGATTTCTCAATGTAGAAACATGAAGGAAATATTCCTTAACACTACAGAAGTTATTTGAACTATATAAAATGTTAAGTTTTTTAAACATGCTAATTTTTATGAGCAGAGCGTAAAGGCGTTTTGATAGTTTAATCTCGAATAGAAATGCTCTGCCAGCTGTTTTACACTGGACGTTACGTAACGTGATGACGTCATCACGAGCGTTCAACATAATGCGAAAGACAGCACCCTTAGCTTTCTGCTGCAAAAAGAATAAAGGCTCTAGCTGTTATGGTTTTTATTTTAGACCGATTCAAACAGGATCATGGAAACAACATTCTCCCGCGGACGGCCGCTAGTCCGTGGGAGATTGTTGTTTCCATGATCCTGCATCTCCGTTCACTAAGGGTTAAACTCAAATATAATTAGGTAATATCACCTTGACCACCAACCACACTTGATAAATATGGCTTTTTGGGGTATTTATTGTTGTATGTTGTATTTCTATTGATCTTGTGTAGTTGTCACTGCTGCAAAGCCAATTTCCCCTCTGGGCACAAATAAAGTTCTACTTGACTTGCACAAATAAAGTTCTACTTGACTTGACTGCCTTAACTTAATAAATGACAACCTTAAGATTCCAGTAAAGTTTGGAAGTTGGTTAAACGTACAATATGTAACTTTCTGCCGTGTCCGTGTTTACAATAGATTGTAAACACAGACTTTTGATGAAGTTGGGAAGTTGCGTGGAATTATGGGAGTTGTAGTTTTTATTGTTAAACACCATCGCTGATTAGAATGCATTCAAGTTTATTCATGTCATTCTCAGAGCTGCCAACTTTTCAAACAACCTTGGAGTGAGATTTGGTGGGGCCAAAATGTTGCCGCGTACAAAGCAAGGGTCCCAAAGTTAAATTAACATTGGTCTACTAAAGGGATCTACTAGGACCACTGACATTTTAAAGAATGAGAACCACTGATTTACATAAATTCTAATCCTTCAAAACTAAATAAATAGAAATAACCATGTTTGGACACCAGGGGGACTGGTGGCCAAAGACCAAACCTCATTAGATCAGGCAGTGAGGGAAATTCATTCTTCAATCAAGGCCTTTCCCCACCACAAGGGCCAGCAGAAAATAGACTGAAAAATACCAACAGCAAGACAAAAGACACAGCATGGCTCATTTTGTGCATGTGTTATATCACAGCCTTTCTCAAACTTTTTTTGTGCCAAGGCCCAGTAATGTTTGGCCCTCATCCTCTGTGCCCCACTTACTGTATGTAAGTTTTTTGGGAAAAGAAAGACTATTACATTTAGGTGCTACATGATGTCTGCATGCATTAGAGATGCACAGAGGTTATAGAAGCACAATAGTGGCCCAAAGTTTCCCAGTATCTGCCCCCCTGGTGAGCTGGCACAATCTGGACCAGTCACAGCTGGCCTGGCAACCCAATGGCATAGGTTTTGTTTCCAGAATTTGTGAGGAGACATATAATTTTGAGCATTAAACACTGACTTTGTATGCACCTATTTCTACCCTTTTCTACATCAATTTATGCTGGAAACAACTGAACATATAGAACAATAAGGCCCTCAGGCATTCTGTATTACTTTCAACTATTCTCTCTCTTTTTCTAATTTAATGCTATCTCTGCTGAGTCAACACACACATGTAGGCCTAATTTACTCTTCCCTCCTCTTTTGCATCCTTTTGTTGGGGAAGTAACCTCTTTAAATGTGCATGTAGCACTTATTCATGTGAATCCAACATCATTTTAAGTCATTTATAAACCCCTGGACTTCAATAGCACAGATGTGTTTCAGCAAGATTTCTGCTCATGTTTACAACTTTGTGCACATTCAAAATATAACTCCTCCCATCTGTGTTCTCCGAGATTTGGAGAGTTGTAATATAGTCTGCTGTGCATGTTATTGCTCTGCTGATAATGGTAGTATCTCATTCATACCGTCTGACAGACACAGAGGCCCATTTGGGTCTCTGGTCTCTGACAAAGTTCAGAGAAGTGGCTGTAGGCCTACGCTGCTCTTCATCGGAGGTAGAGCACGGATGCAAGGCGTCCCTGCCCACAGCAGAGCGAGTCCACTAAAATGAGCTGAAGTTGCTACACTTACCAGCCGCGCTGCTCACCTCCTATTTTTACAGAGCGAGTGGACACAAAGCGACAGACGGGTCTGTATTTAATGTTGAATGAACATTTAGAAAATTCCACAGGCAGGGAGCGCTCTTGAACCCCCTCACCTAGGCGCTACCCTCACCGTCTCTGAAAGCATAACTAGTCGATCACCAGTGGCTCAACAGGTAGATCTATAGATAAACTCATCTTTCAGGTATTTGACCGACCGGGTTGACACTTCAGCGTGAGAAATCAGGGGTGAAAAGGCGTGTGAAAACCAATCAAATGAGTGTGTCTCATGGTCAATGCGTGAGAGTTGGCAGCCCTGAATTCTAATAAAATAGCTGCATTTTCCCCAACATAATTACGTTTTTCTTGATTTAATCTGTATTGGTAGCTGACCAGTTAGCTAGTGAGCCAGCAAGCTAACATTAGCCAGCAGCTAAAACCACACATCACAATATATTCCACATGTTGTAACGCTAGCTGGCTACTCAATGAGGCTGACAGAAGGGTGTGGGTGGGGATTGCCAGGGGAATCTCTGGGACAGTGAGGACGTTCAATGGCCTTTGTGCAGCAGCAGAACATCTCCAAGCTGCCCGGAATGCTCTCCCCCTTCATTTTTCTGTAATCAACTATTCGTTTTAGTGCTTAACCCAAATTTTGTCAGGTTGATTTAGCTAACTGTAAAGACAGCTAAACGCGAAGGGGGGAGAAATTTGGCAGGGAGGAGATTTTCGGCACGAACACCGGTAGCGCTAACAGAGACGTGGCTAACGTTATAGATGGCTGTTTCCAGACGCTTCATTAAACTGCCGTTAGCGTCGTTAGCACCCGGCACTGGAGTTAAGTGATGGCCGGGTACGGATTGCTGTAATGGTACTGGCTGGCTGCTAGCTGGCTGTGGGCTAATGGTAACTAGCTATTGCTACATGTCCCGGGCCTGTTGTCAGCTCTCATCCCAAATTAAGTCTCTTTGCGGCGGGGGAGTGTGGCAGACAGACCGGGGTGTGCTAGCTGGCTGAATTAGCATTAGATTAGTCGTCTATAGGCTAACGTTAACGTTACTGGTAAACTCATTCATGGGTTAGCCCATCGCTGCTTTTATCCGTGGTCAAAACAATCATACTACTAATAACTTTATGAGCGTGTTGAACGATGTTGTAACCCTATAATGTTATCCACCAAACATTAGCATTAATGTTAGCTACTTGTCAACCAGCACATTGTAGTAACGTTAAGCTGGATCAATATTGATGTATGTAAATGTATCAATAAATAAAATCTCTGCTGTATTACTGTGTTGCAAAGTGGCATGTAATTAATCACAAAATGATGCCTTGTGGCAGAAAAAGCAGTATTACGGTTACAAGCATTTTTTTCTGTGACATTGTATGATTTACAATTACTCTTATATTACAACGTATCATATGGGTGCCAGTGTTTTGACGGAAGTTACGAGTAACTAGAGGGTGAAAGGTTATATGACGCCACTGACAGGCGACTAAAGGAAATGTCCCGTGTCAGAAATAACAGATTTCTCTGGGTTTCACATTTGGTGGAAACATTTGGGATAATGTCACAACTCAAAAAAATATATAACATAGGTATGGTCGTTTTTAGACATTTTAATGCAGAAATGTTACATATTGTACCTTCAAGTCCTGATCTTTTAAATATAAATCAAAGCAAAATCAAGAGTAAACGTAACATAGCAGATGCTCTAATAAGATTTTTGTTTTGATCAATATAGGCTTAGCCACTCTTTAAAATCACCTTGATGTTCCTAGATGTTAAAAACAGTGTAGAAACTTATGTAGGAAATAGTTTTAAATTCTTTCCCATTTCTCACTCAAGTTTATAAAACTCTATCAAGTCTTGATTGTAAAAAGTCTGCTGGCCCTGACCAAATTGAGCCTTCTTTCTAAAAATTGCAGCAGAGAGAGGGCTGGTTTGTATTTGCCAGCAGCTAAGGTTAGAAGAATTTTGCCAAATTCCAAGATTCATTGCAAACAACGATAAACAGTTTAGTTTTTGCTTGTTTGTAACATACTATGCTATTTGCATTTATAATTTACACAACACATATTTTGGTCTGTTTCAAAGGTTAATCAGTTACAACATAGTTGATATACTTTTCCCATTTCTTAATATTGTGATTATATACTGTAATTCTACCATTGTTACTGTTCTATCTACTCTGTACATATCACACCTATTGCATGTCTGTTGGTCCTGTACCTAAACCTAACTAAACTAAGAGGCTAAATAAGTAATTGCTAACATTAGCATGCACAATCAAAATGGTTACATGCAAGAGTTTAGCAGGTATACTTAGCAGTTATGTTTGCCATTGTTGCACATAAGTCAGGGGATCACCAAAGTTATTAAAAGTCATCCTGTGGGGAACATGAATGCCAAAGCCTATGAGGTGGTGGGGTGCCCAAAACTTTTTCAAAGTGATTTTTAAGAAGCCGACAGGAAGCTGGATACGTGCAAAAACTGTGGTGTTTATTAATGGAGAATTCCGGCCAATTGTTACGTTAATCTTGATCGCTATAGCTACGCAAGTACTTTCGATAGAAAAAAACCCCGACCCAAATCAGTGCAGGTAACACAGAGAAGCTGCAGCTTTTGTGATAATCATCCCAGTAGCGGCGGTGGTGTGTCCTCCAGTTACTGAAGGCTGTCCTCTGTCTGTCTCGTTCTTTCCAACTCTTGTGAGGCTATTTCTTCGTCTGTATACTCGGGTTCAAATAAATAAGGATGACCATCAAACTCAAAAGGCTCTTCCGTGTGTTGTATATCTGCTATATTCTCCATAGTTACGTTACTCCAAGCTTCTTCCCTTATAAACAACTCCGCTCTTCACACACTACGCTCCAATCTGCACACTACTGTTTACCTTTTCCTGCTACAACTAATTCCCAGGAGACAGCGCGATGCTACAGCTAAGCTTCAGTAACGCTATTACTGTGCAAGCCACAGACATCGTTTATCCCGTTTCCATGTAGTTACATAGTCACTGATATGGTCATAACCACTACAGTGCTCGATTACCTATTTTGAGGGGGAAATAATCTAAACCTTTCGCTGCGAAGGCATGATCTGTCCTATGCAGGACATCCACCAGACCACCGGGCGCTCCGTGGATTTTTATTGGGATGATTATCACAGAAGCCTGGCTGAATACACTCACCGGACGGCAGCTAGCAGCTAACGGCTATCTGGCTGTACACACTCACTGGAGGGCAGCTAGCAGCTAACAGCTACTACGGCACTACTGTTTTTTTTTTAGGGGGGAATACACTTCAAGACGTGACATGACCTGTCCTCTGGAGGACATAGCCACACCACCGCCGCTCCATTGATTGTTATTGGGATGATTATCACAGAAGCCTGTCTGAATACACTCACCGGACGGCAGCTAGCAGCTAACGGCTAACGGCTATCTGGCTGTACACACTCACCGAAGGGCAGCTAGCAACTAACAGCTACTACCGCACTACTGTTTTTTTTTTTAGGGGGAAATACACTTCAAGACGTGACATGACCTGTCCTCTGGAGCACATAGCCACACCACCGCCGCTCCATGGATTGTTATTGGGATGATTATCACAGAAGCCTGTCTGAATACACTCACCGGACAGCAGCTAGCAGCTAACGGCTAATGGCTATCAGCTAGCAGGGCAAGCTAGCTACCGGCAGGATCGAGACAGGGACCAGGGTAGGTGAATTTAAATGTCGGAGTTGAAAACGCATCTTGTTGACACGTAAGGGCCCTGTTCATGTGGCACAGACATATTAATTGCATTTTGTGTCTGTTAAGAGGCACAAAGGCACTCTAAAACTTGCCCCCACCACTGCCGTTTTAGCTCAGGGGACGCTTGTAGTACGTAGCTGCAGCTTCTCCGTGTTACCTGCACTGATTTCGGGTTGGGGTTTTTTCTATCGAAAGTACTCACGTAGCAATAGTGATAAAGATTAACGTAGAAATTGGCCAGAATTCTCCTTTAACAAAACAACAAAAAACATACTCAAACAAAGGGCACAAACTGAACTGCCACCCAGAAATACAAAAACTAACCTGAGGCAAAATGACATTAAACAAAACAGCAACCTCACAGCAAGCTGCCAAGTCCTTTCTCTCTTCCCCTTCTTCTGAAGGCACTTATCACTTCTCAGCCTCAGCTAATTGGATCCTACCACCTGCACCGGTGATTGAAGGGGGAGCTGACCTGAGAAAGCAACATTAACACTTTGTTTCTGAAAATACCGTTACATTTCAATAGAACAGTTACTGCTGACATTACCATTTATACATATATGTGCACTCACAACAATAGGCACCCCAAATATTTTTTAAATGTCATTCACTGTAGAACTATCTTTTCTCTATCCTATTGTTCTACACCTTAAAAGTTCCCACATACAGCAAACATTGCCTCACTATCCGCGAGCTGCATGTCCCCTGAACACACTGTAAAAAAACGCGGCTCTGTAGACAGCCCAGGCTCTACAAACGGCAACAAAAACAATCTGTGCCAACCTGCACCATGAAACATACACAAACAGTGTTCCAGCCAATAACCGACAAGAAGGATTTTGGGGTTGGGGGGTTAGTGGGCGGAAGCACAGAAGGGAGGGGGAGGGGACGGGATGAGGAGGAGGGAGAGGCGAGCTAGTCTCGTTTTGTTTGAAAATACTTCGAACGTCAACAAGAAGTAACGTCACCTAACATCGCTTAGAGCACCTTTAATCAGGCACACCTGTATGTACTCTCCTTGATTAAGCTGGTGAGCAGCTGATCTACCCTCCACATCACAGGCAGAACCATAGCAAAAACACTATGAACCCATAAACTCACTAAACAGGCCTATGTCAAATGATAAAGTAGCAAATAAACTAAAACATAACACTGAAATGAAGGATTAAGCAGACACAAAACATTGTTAATTTTGGGAACAGAGGCTAGTGAACAGGGAGAAAGGCAGTCTTTTCACAATGAAACATGTCTGTTTCACTGCAGTCCATTACGACACTTCATTCTGAACCAAAATATGTCAACCTGCTGATAATGCTACATGAAAACTCAGAGGATCACCAGTCATACGGATTATTGTCTGGGGAAAAAAAACTTTGTCCTAATCCATTCAACATCCTTGTAGATGTTCAGACATGGTACATGTCCACTGGATAATTGATAATTGAATAAGAAAATAGTTGAAATTTTACTTGCTGTCAAAATCATTCAGATGAATCCTCTGGGCACCATGAATGCCTCTACAAAATTGAATCCATACCATATTTGCTGAGATATTTCAGTCTGGACCAAAGATGTGGACTGATCAAAGTAGCATCATTGTCCTCCATCCATCATCCATGGAGCCATGCAGCTAGAGTGGCTAAAAATGACTATACATTTCCATGGGGCAATGGATTTGTCTCCCAATTTGGCAAAATAATTCTGAGACTAAGTGTAGAGCCCATCATAGTAAAAGTCATTTAATTAAATTTCTATTTTTCATAGACAATAATTTTTTGGGTGAATAAAGAATACAATGCACATATTATCCTTTGAAAACAAGGCACTCTAATTATAACAATACTGATCTTTAGGTGTCATAATTTATTTTTTAAATTATGTCAGTTCATAACTAACTTGAAAAATTCTTTTTAGTTTTTTTTTAGGTTTGAGCTTGAGGACTTGTTCCAATGTTTTGCCACCTTTAAAAATCTGAAAGATGGAGATGTCCTGAGCCGAGTAGCTTGTGAAAAATAACGTATGTCAGATTTAGTGGGCTACAGCTGTTATTCCTTTTCACTATGTTTCAGATATCAACACACAAGTAAGTATCGGATTGGATTTGGTATCAGCAGATACTCACTATTAAAAGGCTCGGCTCAGGATTGGGCCAGAAACAATTGATTGGGACATACTTAAAAATATGGGCTCCTGTCAAATGGTCAGCAATCATACCAAGCTAGCATGCAAATTTAAAGGACCTGTGACAAACAGAACAACAAATAAAAAGCCACCATCGATTAAAGTTATTTGTTCACCCTGTCTTTCTATTTGATCTTATTTCAGGCCTCAACACAGCATGAAAACATCTGATCCCACTCCAGTATGTCCAGTCGGCAGACAGTGCGGACTAGTCGCCACTATGCAATGTTTGTAAGGGACCAGTGGCGGTGTTGTGGACCCAGGCGGGATGCTGCTGCTGACGGCTGGTCAGTATGACTTTGCTGGACTTGTGGCTGTCGCGCTCTATCCCCATGTGCCTGCTCCTTCAGAGCCTTGTCCTCATGGCCCTGTGCTTCCCCTCGGCCAGCATGTGTCCAAAGGGCTGCATCTGCCAACGTGACCCCCACCTCCACGGCCTCAACGTTACCTGCAGTCAGTCCCGCCTCAAAGAGATCCCCCCCAGCCTTCCGGTCGACACCGTCCTGCTGAGGCTGGACCACAACCAAATAGGCGCAGTGCCCGATCAAGCCTTCCACGGACTCCGGCTTTTGAGGGAGCTCAACCTTTCATACAATGCGGTGGAGACCTTAGGGGAAGGTGCCTTCAGCGGCATAGAGGCAACGTTACAGGTGCTGGACCTCTCCCACAACCGCATCACTAGCGTACACAAGGATGCCTTCGCTCGGCTCAAGGCCCGCGTCATTGTGGACGATAACCCCTGGCATTGTGACTGCGCCCTCCAGCAAGCCATCGGCGGAATGGCCCACAACCACGAGGCTGCCGCCAGGGTCCTCTGCAGGAGCTCGGAACTTCGTGACCAAGAGGGTCGACCTTTCTTGGCGGTGGACACCGACCTCTGTACCCTGGCCAAAAGGACCACAGACTACGCTATGCTGGTGACCATGTTTGGTTGGTTCGCCATGGTCATTTCATATGTAGTGTATTATGTCCGTCAGAACCAGGAGGATGCCCGACGCCACCTGGAGTACCTCAAGTCGCTCCCGAGCAAGCCCAAGAAACCTGACGAGGCTGACGACATAAGCACTGTTGTCTGACGGCAGTGTCATAGTGACTGTGTCCCACACAAACATCACGAACACCACAATGTTTATTGTAACGGGACCCACATTTATAGTGTATACTATTTCAATATTTTAGGTGATGTGAGCTCCCAATCTGCTGAGAAATCTTTGTATTTTGGAAGTTGTGTTAGATGTCCTTACCAGGGTTTGTTCATGACTGATCTGAGATGAGATGAGAAGCGGGGCCACAGAGTCTAATAGTCTAATACCAACGTTGTTTTTTCTACAAAAGTTGCATATGGAGCTTTGAAATTTTTTATCTCAGGTTTAAACATTGACATGATAATGGCTTTTTTCGATGAAAATTTGGAATATCTGATAAAAAGAAATATATTTATAAGATGTGACACCCAAAACGTAATTTCCTAGAGCCCTCATTTTGGTATCTCAAAGCCCACGATAGAATGTACATTGAGTTTTGCAAACACTTGCTAAACCAACTGCATCTTTCATACCCCTTAAAATGAATGTAAATTATAACATTTACATTGACAGTTCTGCACAGAAATGTCAGCATTTCTGAAGCCATGGCCTGCTTATGGAAACTATTTGATCTGTACTTTATTCGAGCATTAATGGATATGGGGTATGCAGATATGAGGTCTTATCTCCCTGCTTGCCTTGAGCTGTGATGGCCTGTTTTTAAATAGACAAAGACAAATAGGCACTCACTGAAGCATTTAGTAAACCATGTCATAAATACGGAGAATACTAGATGCTATGGAAGCCCATTTCTGTCAAGAAAAGAAACAAATGAAGGGTCAGGAATGATTCAAAATAAAAACATCCACTCAAAATTATAACATTTAAGGAGATATTAGGAGTTTCTAGATGAGAATTATGAGATATTAACACAAATTATCATATATAAAATGATTTCAAAAGATAGAGCTAGATGGAGCTAGCATTTACTAGGTTGTTAACGTTACCTGCTAGGTCACCATTATAAACCAGGGTAAATTAGCTTAGAGCCAGTAGTCTTTGTGGTTGGGAGACTGCTGGTTCTAATCTAGAAATTCAGGATCACAGTTCTGGCAAGGTAATGGCACAAATATCACCCAAAACGTTTAAAGAATGGTAATACGCAGGTATTACAACTGTAAGCTATAACTCACAGATTAACCTTGCTCAATGTGAAATTAAAAAATGAGAGTGAATCATTATATTGCTCTTTGGCCACACCATCATTAATCTGCTTCTACACTGAGCATAAACTTTTTTTTCTGATGATGTGTCTTGTCATTAAGACAGATGTTGAAGGGCACATTATGTGCTCAACAGTTAACAAAATTACTTGTATGTTTTACTGTATGTGCATCTGGTAAATATAAATGTACTATACAAGCAAAAGTTGGGGGAGCTACTCCTTAAATAGTCCAAATGACTTAGTATCTCAGAATGATGACTTACTATCTCATAATTTTGACCATATATTTTTGTCATTCCTTATGTTATGTGCTTTTTCTTTTCTGGGTAGGAATGGGTATTCATAGGTGTCCTGATTGGTCAGAGGGTGTGAATTATTTTCAGATAACCACACTTCTCTGATGCAATGTTCTCATTGGCACTATTAATTATTTCTCATAGCTGGAACGCTGCTGATTTCAGTTCTTACGAGGCTACAGCTTGTCCTTGATGGAGTAGGAATGTAACGTTTGTTATAAGCTTGACAAAGATGCCAATACAAAGTTTCCATTTAAAGAATGTACTGCCCCAAAATTTGAAGAAACAATACTTATTTTAATTGTAGCAGGAAGCCATGGTCTAAGCAGGATAATTTACTCCAATTCATGCAGCTATTGAACGATAATGCACTTCGTGGATGTAAATGTGAGTGCCAATAGCATGCATTATTTTTCAATAATGGCACTGTGGATTATGCTCTATATACAGAAATTTGATAATTGTAATGCTAATCCCAATTATGATTTGTGCTTAAGTTTGAGAATAAGGCTTTTTAGCTGAAATGACATGGAAAGTTCATAGCTCCTGCATAGCATTGGGCTTCATCACAGATGACCCTGCTATCAGCAGAGGGTTTATGAGTAGAATTTATTGATGGTGCAATTTGCTTTCAAAACTACAGCAGCCTATTGCTGCCATCATCACAAAAACATTCTGCTCTTATGACGAGAAAATAAAGTTTTTTGTTATTACTACATACCAAATTATTCAGTTTTCCCAAGAAACCTTTACTGTTCTAACAACATATCACTATATCCGGTCACATTTCATTACACAATATCAGTATATTTAATTACAACAAACCTTTGTTGTTATAACGACATACTAATATTGCTATATTATGTTATGAGAAAAAGATACAATCAAAGCCTGAAAATGAGACACTAGCCTAGATCGCTTCCTTGAGACATATTAAAATAATGTATAGCTACACGACCGACCATGACATTGTGGTCATAAAGGAAAAAACATTATAATATGAAACCAAACCCACAACCTTGTGTGTAATAACGAGAACATTTCTTGTGAAAGTAATGTTGTGGTAACAAAAAAGTCTCCTGTTAAAACTTGATAATTTGGTTGTGAAACAAGAATAATATGTCATTATAACATGAAATCTTGTTATAACAAGTTTTTTTTTCGATATCTTGAGAAACAATAACCTCCCATATATTGCGTCGTCTCTATCACTTGCACATTAAGGTCACTGTGTGCTAACGGTTCAATAATTCACTTTACATGCCCATAAACGTTTGAAAGCTTTTCCTAGTATACAACACATCAATTAACAATCAAGCAAAATTGGACATTTGCAAGCCAGAAATATTTGCGTGGTTATGTAATTTTATTTAGCAATTATACCATTTTAACTGACCCCATACATGTTATTCAAATTCATGTTAAATTAATCAAGTATACAATGTATTACACTATGTAATTATTTAAAATATACCCATAGACCTAATCCTACCAAAAGCATCCGTTCAAGAGTGCACCTGTGTTGGAACCAAAACAGTACATGTCTTATGACCTTAGTTTATGGTGCTATGTGTAGCAATTTACAATCAGTTTAATTGTCATTACAGCATTTCAGATTCCTCCTTCTCTTCTTTCTTTTACACAGAAAACTTGATAGTCCGCAATCATTGTGGCACAATCTAAAATCATTCCAAATCACAAACTCAAGTTGGTCCTTTGCTGACCTCCAGTGGTTTAACTTCTCACCTTGCTGCAGTGATGTACAAGTGTACACCCGGGTGTGTCAGCACAACCTGATATCACTGTTGGGTGTGGTTACAGGTGCAACAAAGCACACTTCTGACCAGACCCAACAATGTGGTCAGAAGTGAAACAGGCTTGACACTTTGAACCAGATAGTGCAGTGGAAAATGCTCCATGACGAAAAATAGGAGACACCATAGTGGTGTCCCGGTTCAGTATCAGTCTCCTTTAAGTCTTCAATTTGAGACCAAATCATTGCTGGTCAACAAAGCATGTCCTATTCCAAAGGTTCCTCCAGATTTAGCCAGGAGCTTTCTTGGCCATTACAGATTTTTTTTCCAGAATTTGGAGAAGAAAAAAAATGGGTGCCTTCTACAGAATCCCACCCATTACAGTTACAGTTACATTACAGTTTTGGCTATTCAAAATGTACAAGCATTATTTTTGGCTGCAAACTGGCCATTCTGTTTGGATATGTGCATTTTCATTTTAGTTCTAGTATATTTATGTCTTAAAACACATTAACAAACTTGGTACACTTAACAAAAAACAAATGGTATCCAATATATCCATTGGTTTTGAATATGTATTCTGGTTACCTGAATTACTATGGCAGGAAACTACAGTGTATGCCTGGTAAAGGATTCTAATTGATAAATACCATGAATGTTAAAGGTGCACTATGAGTTCCTGCATGGTTTCAGCGCGATTTCATTTTTGTCTCAAATCGTATGCATCTCTCCTTGATCCGCTAGCTGCCTGCCCCCTGAATACACTGTGTAAAAGCTCGTTCTCGGGAGACAACACGGGTTGTAAACGTCAAACAAACACTAGAGGCACAGGCTGTGCACCAAAATACAACAAACCACTCCAGCCAACCACCGACAAGATGGTTGGGGGAGGGGGTGGGGGTTAGTGACAGTTAGTCAGTTAGTCATGACAGTTACGGAAACATGGGGGGAGGGGCGAGCTTGCTCTGTTTTGTTTGATATTTACTTGGAACGTGGACAAACTTGGACTCTGGACAAAAGACATCAACATCCAAAAGTGGTTACAGCATTGACTGGGAAGGGGTCAAAGTCATCGACCAAGACTCGGAAGATGGCCAGAGAAAGATCAAGGAATACATTCACATCTAACACCAAGAACCATTTTTGAACCAGCCCAGTACCCTAGTAATTAGGCTGACATTGGGGGCTCCAGCACATCAGGAATTACGTCCATCGTCAACATTCAGTGCCAATGGAGGAAGTAGTCTGCCTTAGGTAGAGGTGGAAAGTAAAGGTGTGGAGGTGACGTACACCTTTTTATTAACTGTAACCACAATTTCCCCCTAACCTAACCCTTAACCAAGTGTTTAATTCGCTTAACCTTAATCATACTTTAGCCATAGTTTTTTTTGCCATAAACACAACTTTAACCATACTGTAGGCATGTACAGAGTTTGTTGAAAGCAAGAACATTGGCACAAGACGTTGAAACATCCCTGAATGTATTTTGAGGTTTGGCAGAATTTCCCCCATGTATAACGTTATCACATGGCCAAAGTTCCTTGGAAACTGAACTCTCTCTCTGACAATTGAGAAAACTCCCTCTGCAGATAAAGAACGCGAGAAGTGGCTGAACGCCTTTTAAAAAAGCTAATAAGTGAGTTATTTTGTCAAAGAACTTAGAATGTCTTTGATGTTTTGGAATCTAAGGTTTTTGGGAATTGTATAACATCTGTGCACAGGCTCTTGCTGTGTTGTACTGTACATTTCTTCCTTCAGTTTGTAAAATCTATGTTTGTTCCTGTTGTGTTTAGTCAGCTGTTGTCAATCAGAGTCAGTCTTTGTATATCTGCACTGATCAGAAGTAAGCACAAGACTAAATGTCAGTTTCAGTGGACTCTTCTTGTTGGTGATTTGTGGTTACTCCAGTCCTTCAGAGTCAATGTTGTTTACTGTTAATTGTTACCGTTTGCCTTCACTCGATTTCATTCGTACCAGGCCTTTTCAAGGGGAGGATAGATTTCTCAAAGTTTGGGATGGTAGACTATACAATCATCTCAGTCATGACAAATTAAGCCAAGCTGCCAGTGCATGCATCGTTTAACCTTTAATAACCATGTGTACAGTAATGTTCCCAGCAGTGGGTGAAGAGAAAATTGATGCTGTCATTTCCCAAATGGCTTATTTTCCATCACAGCCGCTGGAACATACGACCAGAGAAATCCAATGAAAACCACATGAAAGACCAGATTGATATGTAAAAGTACAGGGAACAAACTTTCACCCCAAAAAACAAATTTTATAAATACTAACTACTTTAAATAATAACGTAAATGAATCCTGCACATGATTAGTGACATGTTGGATATTGGGTGTTGCTAATATCTTGTGAAATTTCCTTCTCCATTCATGTTTTAATTGTTTGTCACAGAATTTGTACAATAATGGTTGTTAAAATGACGTCTTAGGGGATATGCAATGATTATATGTTGGTAGAAAACACTAGGATCACATGTAAATAGGAACGTTGATGTTGTGTGAAATACTTGAAATCCCTTTAATTAGTTGTTCTTGAATGTGCTAAATCCCTTAGCCTTGTCTTGTAGAGGCAACATCACACTCCTCATGACAGGATCAGGATAGGCTATGAAATGCATTTCCAATATAATGAAGCAGAGTGTAGCCAAGGACCCGAGAGTATTTCTAAGTGCCTGAATACTTCTCTCACCATTTTTTTTATTTTTAATTACGTCTTCTTTCTCCATCTCTGGTCTTAGTTCTGAACACATAAGCCCCTCTTAGTTTAGGGTTCTCACTGTTTAGTGGATTTGTCAATTTAGGTTTATTTTGCAAGTTAGAACCAAAAAACTGAATCAACCATTCTGATGTAAAGAGCTGTTCAACTCAATTATACTGTACCATATCACAGTTTTCCGTGCACAGACAGTGTGTGATAGACTAACTCACAGTTGAGGATGAAAATGTTAGCACTGACTATCATGGTGGTGTTGTAATGGCATGACATACAGAACATGAAATAAAGGAGGTATGCATTGGTTCATGGTATATTTTCTTTCTCTGTTGACTTAAAAATACACAGCTTTTGGCAGTAAATGAGCAATGCATTAAAGGAATGTGATTTCTTTCAGGAATGAGTAGTGTTAACACTGTCTACACAGAAGGCATGGAACGTAGGTGAGTGCACAGGCCCCGTTTTTTTTCAGATGTTATTTTTATTATTTTTTATTCATAACTGTACTTACACACCGCCGACTTGAGCTTCTAAAGATACCGGAAGTCATTCATTTTCAATGGAAGCTGGCTTCTCTTAGCTGCAAGAAGCGGCAAATCTGTCGGCGTCGCGTTTTGGGCGTTTTGAGCGACCAGAGTGTCAATCAGAAAGTTGAAAGTAGGTCAACTTTATGGTAATGAGCTATGACGCTGTTCAGCGGCAAGCAGCGGAAAACGCCAGCAACCAATCGGAATATAGACGTCCTTCGCGCTGGCTGATTCCGGAGAAACATACGATGTAAACTTTCGTTCCTTCAAAAACATTAGTTCCGAGAAAAAGAAGGAAAAGCTCATCATTGCCGTTGCTGGGTTCCCTATCATTTATGATATTTGCGTATAGGGACCAGTTAACGTTACCTGCCTGTCACATCGTCTCTAAACAGTCCGCTCACGGTGAAGTCCTGCACGGATCAACAGCTGGCGGCTGCTCGCTCTGCCTGCATTCTGCTGCGGTTCAGCGGCTAACGAGCGAGTTAACTGCTAACAGACACTGCTGCGACCAACAACCAATACAAATTCTGTCATTATATATGTAATTTATAAAAGGTTTCTAGTGTCAATGTATTGGCCATGCAGTGGCTGCTTGTGCTTTTTCCATGATCGAACATAGAATGCTACTACCTCAGAGCGGCCAAAGCGTCAAACGGCTTCCTCGTACTTTTTGACAAGCGTCCTTGACAGGGCGACCAGAGCTTCTTTGCAGCTCAAGTCGGCGGCAGTGTGTACGTACAGTTAACCTTTATTTATTCAGGGGAAGGTTCACTGAGAGGCAACCTCTCTTTTGCAGGAACGCCCTGATCACATTCACACAGTTACACATTCATACCTGGAAGCTGCCCAGTACAACCACAGTCTGATCTGCTGGCCACTGAGCAGCTCCCCTGGAGCAGTTGGGGTTAAGGGCCTTGCTCAAGGGCACCTCAATGGTGGTAATGAGGGAAGGACAAGCGCTGCTCTTTCACTTCCCCACCCAGATTTTATCCTGTCGGTCTGGGGATTGAACCCATCGGTCACCTCCCGGTCACAACCTTTAGGCCACCACTGCCCAGATGTAAAGAGAGAGAGTACACCATCCTAAATATCAGAGATGGGGACTCGAGTCTGAGACTCGGACTCGAGTCGCACTTAAGTCGCACAAACAGCTGACTTCAGACTTGACTCGGACTCGACCCAAAAGACTTCAGACTTGACTTGCGACTCAACCCAAAAGACTTCAGACTTGACTCGGACTCGAGCTTCGAGACTCATCAACAACCTGTTTTCATGCAATTATAGCTTTTTAAATAAAAATGTATTCATGTATTTCTATTTTCTTTTATTGGCGCATATACGGGGAAACGTATGACGAGCTGCATGTCCCCTGCCATAATGTGCAACATAACGCATGCGCCTATGTGCGCGCACTCACATATCAAAAAATGCATTGCCAATGGCGACACCAAATCCTCCTGGAGTTGTACCTTTTCTCATTAGTTTTGCTTTCAATAACTTGGTAAACAGAGGCAGTAAGCTAACAGCTACATGCAAAGTGTGTGGCACCAAGATAAATGATGCTGGATCAACAACGTCGGACTTCATCAGGCATCTCAAAAAGCACCTAAATAGGTCAGTCACTCACACACTAATGTGAAAAGAGAAGTTACATTTAGCATATATCGTCACAGGTAACAAGCTAACCATCGCAAAGTGTTGTGCTAATGCTGGGAACAGGCAGATTGTATCTTTATAGTTGTATCCATATGATGTGACAGACTTAGGTTAATATTTCACCAGGTCCGAGGGCTAAAGGGATGTGTTAAGTAGACTCCATGACGTTACCCTACAACTGATTTTGATACTGTACTGTATGGATGGTAGCTACAGGACATGTTTTGAATTCATAAGATTTAACAATACAGTGTTAGAGACAGATCAGATGGCCAGAGACTTGAGACTTGACTTGGACTTGTGGCAAAAGACTTGAGACTTGACTTGAACTTGCCCCTCAAAGACTTGAGACTTGACTTGGACTCGAGCTCAAAGACTTGAGACTTGACTTGGACTTGCAAAAAATGACTTGTGAACATCTCTGCTAAATATGAGAATATTGAGAAATCAGTAAAGTAAGTACCAGAGGTCAAATGCCATCTAAAAGACCTCTATTTAGCCATTTTCTCATATGAAATCCAGAGAATCAGGTCCAGGGAATTATGCCTGGATAGAGCGTAAAGGAGACAGGACATGATGCAGATTACACTGCAGTCATGTAGCTGGTTTGTAATTTGGTCATAAACTACTACTAAATTTAACGAAGCTAACTAGCTAACGCTAGCGTTAGCTGGTAACTTAAGGGAAATATTACAAATTTTCTGTTCTGCCTCTCCTGTTGGATGACTCGCTTTAGCGTTTAGCTTAGCACGGTGCCATAGCAACCATAAACAAAACACTGGCTCTAGCTGTTGTGGCTTCCTGTTTGGTGCTGGAGGGAGCACCCTCATTGGTTGTTGACAATGACGTGATTTAACTTCAATACCAAGACTTATAATTTACGATAATGTCAAACACGTAGATTTTGTCTAAATGTCAAGACGGGAAAAAGACTGACTGAGTTTTATGACCAACTTACACCAAACGATTGAGACGACGGGAACGCGCCAACTCTAGCAAGACTCTCAGGATTTCATTACGATATTGGAACTTAGTCTGCGACAATGGAATCGCTTGAAAAGTCCTTTGGTGTAAGGTCGGCATAAGAAATATGAACCCACGTCTAGTCCGGCACAATTCCACAGCTTCTGGAATGGGCCAACAAACATTTACCAGAGGGAAAAGTGGACTGTTAGTTTGCAGGCTAGATAGCTAATTAGCTGCTCATCTGCAGCACATTAAACAGCATGTAAACGTATCTCATATCACTCGAGTCCAGTTAGATGCTGGTGTGGTCCTTCTTCCTTCTTCAATACCACCAACACGCAGTCTCCCCATCACATGTAGGCTACTGTGCTAGTTTGTTTCCTCTGTCTCTCATTCTCTATGTGTAAAAAGGCCACGTTGTAGTTGAACTAGTGGGTAGTCCAGAGTTTAGAGGTAGAGGTAACGTCTCCCAATTTGGGGGCTCCTATCAATCTGCCAACATTTTGTTAGATGTTGATGGTTATAAATACCTCTCAAATGTGGGCTACCTGGCAGTTAAATTACGTGTCAGTTTCTGTATGTATTAAATGCAGAAGTGTGACGTGTGGGTGTCAAGGCTTTGGAGTTGTTTAAAGGCCCATTTTGACAAAGCTGGGTCGAGTAACAGGAAGTAAGGTGTCAATTATCAATGTGACTACTTATGCTGTTGAGTAACAAGTTAAGTATTGTCATTACTTATTTGGTGAGTAACGAGCAGTGCATCAACACTGGAATTAAAAAATAAATAGCAAGTCTTTTTTTTTCATTTTCACAAAGCTAACATAATAGCAATGTAGCATCTCAATGCAATTGAATTGTAATCCTTGTAGGCAAACATTTTTCTTTGTGGAATGAGACTGCAATTTAGATATCAGCCTTGTCATTTGCATATGACAGAAGTATTTAAATGCAAAGTATTACCCCATGAATAAAGCATGTGCTGATAGTGACAATGCAATCAGTGCTGCATTCAATGAAGACAATGGTGTCTGAAGTGAAAACCAGAGGGCACTTATCTTAGACTTTCCTGATGTGATGGCAGTCATCACCTGCAGCCACACAGCTGATTTAAATGCCTGTAACCTTTCTGCACTCTTTAAAGAGCACAAAAGCTTTTCTTTATAATTTACTCTTAGTAGCTTATTGTCTCCTCTTTTGGTTTGTTGACCTTTTTTGTTACTTTCAGTGCACATACTGTACATTAGATAACAGAAGAAATAAAGGATGACAGATTTAGCTTCATACATCATTTTAGTAGTTAATTTAGTATTGTTCGCTGAACATTAGTTCTGTTTGTATTGCACACATTTAGTTAACATCTGTATAGTCATATTTTGATTTATCTTTAGTTACATTTATCTCAAGCGCTGAGGGTTCCGCTGCTGGTTTGGTCTGATCGGTTATTATATACAGGCTGTCCTGTTTAGCTGACGTCCACAGAAAATATGTCAGTTTGAATATGTCAGTTATAACTGTATGTCACAACACGGGGTACCCGCGGGGGCTTAAAAGTATTTAAAAAGTATTCATTTATACTCTTTATATTCTAAGACTTATTTAGTCTTAAGTCTTACACATACCGTAGCATCATAAATGAAGGTTTTGTGTGTATACAGTCATAATTCACTCTGTTTGGTGTGAGTTGGATGTTTTACGACAGTACAGGTACTGTACAGGTTTATGTCAGTGGTTTTCTTAACGCTCTTGACCAGAGGCGGCAGCAGCCGTAATCCTGTACGCACTGTGGGTACATTTTTTCTGTGAGACATTCAACGCATCTAATGATGATGCGCACAGGAGCAGCAGCCGACAGCAGCTCTGTTCTGCTCTCTGCTCTGTTCACAGTAATACTTTTCTCATTAATTATACATTATTTCACCAACAACCCATCCACTATTAATCAGAATATACATTTTTATGACTCGATTCATAGATAAAGTGGTTGCTGGATGCGAGTATCGCTAAACCCACAGACGGAGCTAGCATGTTGTTTGAATCAAATCATGTGTGTTAACTTGGACATAGTCTATATCCACGATGTTCCAATTCCGAGATTGCTCTGTTGCTGCCGGAAATTCCCCACGATTTCACTCTTTTCGGCCGGATGTCCATTACCTTCCTCTTTCTTTGTGTTGGCATTCTAATCTGTGGTGGATTTATGAGGACTATGGTTAACTGCTCCTCAGATCTCTGCAGGGTAAATCCAGACAGCTAGCTAGACTATCTGTCCAATCTGAGTTTTCTGTTGCACGACTAAAACAACCTTTGAATGTACACATGTTCCACCGAAACAAATTCCTTCCCAAGGCTATTTTGCAGCGACACCATGACTCTGCTTCGCAAATGACGATTGTGATTGGTTTAAAGAAATGCCAATAACATACCTGCAAACTAGTCGCTTTTCGGGGAAAATCGCCGTTTTGAATGGGAAAATGTCATCCACGTGAATCGTGTAGATCCAAAGAGTTTTTATTCTTTTTTGGGGGGGGGTGTACAATTTCCCATAAACGGTAGTTTCAAAAACCTACTGCGGTCTTCTTCATAATAAAACATATTACGTGATACAACACAATGTTAGTTCAATGTGAATGCTAATAACGACCCTAACGACCGTTATCTACCGGACCGAATAGCAACGCAGATTTCGGTGCCACTTAAATGCCTGCACTTCTCTCTGATGAGATAGGCAACTAAAACATTGCTGCACGTGACGCTAGTTAACATTACACTTGGCAGCAGGTAACGTTAGCCTACCGTTAGCTAGCAGCTGGATTAAACACGGTTAAAATGCTGACAACTAAACCATGTAAAACAGAATCGGGAGAGTCGGGACTTTTCCCGGTGGGCCGGTAGTGTTTCGAGGCCACGAGGGCTGGTCTGATAATAGTTATACATTGCAAGTTCTTAGCAACACCATCCGGCGGCCTGGTGTGCAGGCGCTGCCTGCGGGCAGACCTGTGCATCGCTTTAGTGTCCACTCTCTCTGTAAAAATACAGATGAGCAGTGCGGCTTCCGTGGTCTGTGCAGCATCAATGCTGTGGGCATTCTGCGGCAGATTTGACGCGTTTGTGCTCCGTGTATTTCTGCCGTAGTTTTGGATTTCCACCTCCGATGTAGAGCAGCGTACAGCCTATAGACTGTTAGGTACAGCCACTTCCCTAGCTAAACTTTATGTCATTCAGAGGCGGGGCTCTGTGTCTGTCAGAAGGTCTGAGATCTACCATATCAGCAGATCAATCACGTAATGCACAGCAGACTATGGTGCAGGTAGATTATTTTCTGAAATATAGTGACTGTATTCTTGTAATACCCTATTATCACTTTATTCTTCTTAAAATATCACAACTCTTCCAAATCTCAGAGAACACAGATTTATTTTGAATGTGCACAAAGTTTTGAACATGAGCAGAAATTACTCAAACACATCTGAAATATTACAGTCCAGGGGTTTATTAATTCATTAAAATGAATGAATTTATCATTGAGGTGAATAATTGTCATGTGCACATTTAAGGAGGTTTCTTCCTCAACAAAAGACACAAAAGAGGAGGGAAGAGTAAGATTTGTATGCACTTCATTTAGCAGAGAATATCTCAACTGTTATAGACTAATATGACCCCATTGAACAATGTGGGATGTATGCCAAAGTCTCTACCCGGGACGAAAGTCCTGAAAAAAACCACAACAGGTGACACTGTTATCACACTACAGGTAAATGGGACTTTTTCTTCCCTTTATAGATATCCTCATACCAGATTAATCTTCATGTTAAGAGAAATACTTTTTGTATTGCACTTTGTCTAAAAAATAAAATAAAATATGCAATAGGCATATTAGGCAATAGCTCATTAAATATGCGTACATATAAACCCTTGAAGCTACAGATTTTCTGAGGTGATCACAATGTTCACAATGACCATGATTATAAGGTCATAGAAGAGCGTAAGCATTCTGATTTGATATAAAGAAAATGGCTAAAAAACAGTCAACCTATTACATACAACTAACAACATACAGGAATTGCCAGTTATTTATTAACCTAAACTTTAAAGGAACACACCGACTTATTGGGACTTTGTCTTATTCCCCGTATCCCCCAGAGTTAGATAAGTCCATACATACCCTTCTCATCTCTGTGCATGTTGTAACTCTTTCTGACGGCTCCACCGGTAGTTTAACCTAGCATGGATCCTGAAGGTAATCGGTTCCAACTAGCCTACTGCTCCGAATAAGTGACAAATAACACCAACATGTTCCTATTTACATGTTGTGATTTGTATAGTCACAGCGTGTACAAATAACAAGGTCACATGAGACACAGCCATCTTCTAACCGTATATATTAACTGGGAACTATATTCTCAGAAGGCAAAGCATTTCTACTCTACTACTTTGTGTGCCTATTATACCACATAACAGTCAATTGGAGAATTCTTGGCCTCCAAGAGCTCTGGCTCATCCGAAACTCAGGAGTGAAAAGATCAATATTACCACATCATGTCTGCATAGCGCTGGGAGACGAGCTCACACAGTGTCTCCCAAGATACATGCGCTGACTGGGTGCGATACAACCAGCAAAATATCAACCAAACTTGCAGCTCTGAACACTGTCCACAAACCAGACAACTCTTCTCTGATTCTCAATTTCAACTGTCCACAGCTAACAGAGAGTGCAATACAAATGGCGGAAACATTCTTGGTCAAATGTCTCAAACCATCAACGGACATGGTGATATTTGACGACCTGCGCATTGCTGCGTTCAATAGTAATGCCCTTAAGATGGACTTTGAGAGGACCGCTTGCACCTCAACTAATGCAAGAAAACATATACAAAGAGCCTATTATCAACAGCAGCAATGGTCCAAGCACCATTTACAGACGCCTCGATCTTAAATGCAGATGCTTATGGTTTTGTAAGAAAGGGCAGTTTATTAGTCCCTGAGATTGTAATCTCAAAACCTGAAGGTTTGCCAGATCCCTGCTCTTGTGGCAAGTGTGCACACAAGAATGGGTGTCCCTGTCGGGTAGCTGGTATCCGTTGTTGCAAGTATTGCAAATGCATGGGAGGCAATAGTTGTAAAAATCCTATCACTGAATGAGCTCTCATCATCATCATCCCCATACCTGGACTCTGTTGTGAAAGTTTTACCTTGCAACACAGGGAATAAACCTCTTGTTTTGTATTTTTCACTTTAAGTTAACATTCCAATGATAGCAAGGTTGGATATAAAATGTCTGTATATTAATGAAATGCTTGTTTTCTTTCTTTAAAAAAAGTCCCTTGTTTGTATACAATTGGATTTATAATTTTTCCATTCAATACCCCCCCCCCCCACAGACACACACACACACACACACACACACACACACACACACACACACACACACTGGACATCTACAAAAACACAATTATAAATATCAACCCAGAATTCTTACCCTTAGCCTACACTACATGGTCATTGTAAACATTGTGATCACCTCAGAAAATATGTAGCTTCAAGAGCTTATATGTACGCATATTTAATGAGATATTGCCTAATTTGCATATTTTATTAAATTTTTAAGACAAAGTGTAATACAAAAAGTATTTCTCTTAATATGAAGATTAAACTGGTAGAAATGCATGAGGATATCTATAAAGGGAAAAAAGTCCCATTCACCTGTAGTGTGATAACAGTGTCACCTGTTTCGACTTTCGTCCCAGGTAGAGACTTTGGCACACATCCCAGGTTGTTCAATGGGGTCATATTAGTCTATAACAGTTGAGATATTCTCCGCTAAATGAAGTGCATACAAATCTTACCCAGGACCTAGACTATAGGCTGCATTTGTGCTGACTCAGATATAATTATAAAAGTTGATCTACATGAGAAGAAATAGTTGAAAGCAATACAGGAAGCCTGAGAGCCTTATTCCGTTATGTTTTTATTTTCTGAATTGTGTCACGATTGTTAGTTCTGTTCTGTTTCCTGTTTTATTTTGAAGTCCGTCTTGTCTCCCTTGTCCTGTCTACTTTACTTCCTGTCTTTTGTTTTCCCGCCTGTTTGATTGTTCTGCCCTGCCCTGATTTGTTTCACCTGTTGTGTCACCTGTTTCTTGTTAATCCTTGTTAACCTGTGTATTTAGTCTCTGTGTTGTCTTTGTCTTGTGTGGGAGCATTATATTTCTGTAGCTGCGGCTGCTGTTGGTTGCGGAGTCTGTGTCTGTGTTTGTGTACTGTGCTGAGCTTTCCTGTTGTGGATTCTGTTTTCTTCCGTTTGTTCCTGCCTGGCTACTTTCCTGAGGACTTTGTGTAAGACTCTTTTTTTTGTTAATAAATTACCTCTTAACTGCATTTGGGTCCATGCCTTTCCTGTGTGTGTGTGTGTGTGTGTGTGTGTCATAAATTGATTAAGAAATAGGTGCATACAAATTCACCAAAATGCAGGAAATTAAGTTTTTAACACTAAAGTTTTCTGGGGGAGGACACCCTGACCCCACTGCATCATAACTAAAAAGGTGGCACCTTTTTCAGCCCTTCTGAGTTTGCAGGTATGCAATAAACCAGAGCACATTTTTCTCCCATCCCGGAATGCTGAGTGAACTAGCCAGACCTTCCTCTGCAGCGCTGTGGAGGAAGGTCTGGTAAAGCGAGACTAACATGAATATTGCAGTTATGAGGCTTAATCCCATTTCTGATCATATTTGGGATATGATGTTTACATGGCACATATCATATCTCAGAGACAGCTGTCTGCTCTGAGCGCATCTCTCTCTCTCTTCCCCCCCCCCCCGCTTCAGTGAAATATTTTCATGATTGTTCATTATGAAATGATAAAAGTATGCTAGGAACACACACTCATCCTGCCAGCGCCACTGCTCTTGACCGTGCTCTGCCGTGAATCAGTCAGTTGTCAGGAAAGAAAACCGAACGTCTTGCAACAAGCTAACACGTCATTTTGTAGGATATCATACCAATTGTTGTGCATGAGTTTTCGTACAATATCATACAAACCCATTCATGAGAATGCATCGCCAGGCTAGTCGTTTCCCTTCTTTGTGCTAAGCTAACCATCTCCTGGCTGTAGATATGACCGATAAGAGTGGTATTGATCTTCTTATCTTACTCAAAACAGTGTTAACTCAGGAAAATTGGTCTCTATGAAAATTATGTTTTACAGAAATATTTGAACCTCTGTCACACAGTTTATATAATCTGCCTTTTAATTGAAATGTCCATCAAGAAGGAAGAGAGAAGAATTTTTATACAATGTGTCATTGTCCATAACCTAAGTGAATACTTTTTTTTTCCCTTTCCCTGTAGGCTGTCGCAAACACGATGCTTTGGTATGAAATACAATTAAAATTAATATCCTCAAAGTTATTCTGCCATAGGCTTATTCAAAAGCTGAATCATTTGAACAAAACATTCAGTCTTCGTTGGAAAGGGAGACCTTGACAGGCATGAAACAACCCAGTCTCATATAAAAACGTACCCTGACTACGTTTGTCCAAAGTGCAATAATGTAGAGGGGTTATAATAATGGCCCATGAATTGTATGACTGTTAAATTCTTTCTACCTATTCTTTTCCTATTGTTTTGCGTCCAAGCAGAGGCGGTGCCAGGGAGGGGCTAGCCGGTGCTGTAGCTACCCCTAGGGTTGCCATAGCACCCCCTTAGCACCCCTGAGAAATTGCTGTGGTTCATTTTTAAATAAATAAAAAATTGTTAATGTGTAAATAGTATAACTTATATTTGAAAAATGAATAAATGCATAAATAAAACAAACTTATTTTTAGGCTACAAAACACAGGTGATCGTATTCGGCCAAAGGGTGCAGCACGCATTGAATTTTTGACCTTACTTCCGCAGTAACGTATTCACAAAGAAGAGCTCAGTATTTGGAGCCGTTAGGATTAGAGAAGGAATGGATAGTATTTTACTCCCTAAACGTCAAGGTGTGGAGACTTTATCAAAATCTGTAAATGAGACTGAGATATGGTGAACTTGTCACCAACCGGGACGAAGAAAAGCGGCCGGAGGAAGGTGATCTGACCACGGCTGTGATTGCTGCTGAGGATGCTTAACGTCACCCTGCTGTACATGACATTAGACCAGGGGATTGCACAGCCAGGCCACAGTGGGTGAGTCAGCTGATAGGGTCCATGCAAGAACTTTACTCTGCTCTGTCTTGTAGAAGACCATTACAGTGAACATGTGTTTTACAGAAATGTGGATAAATGGATCATGGACATCAATGGACATCGGTTTTATTTTTAGCCCAGAAAACACATTCGCCCTCAGTGGCTTATTAGATATATTAAGTCACTACAGATATGACTGTTATTTTGACCATACGTGGAAGTGTGAAAATTGTGAGGATACATGCACGTTTGTGTGTGCTTGGCTATGGGTGGTGTATTTGGCCTGCTGCATTAATCTTCTGAGCCACTGTATGAGAGCTGCAGTAATGATTGTTTGTTTGAACCCGGTTTGTTGGCTGGTATTTGAAATATGTTTGGTGGGCTAATCAGAGTTCTATGGTGCTGTTGTATCAACAACTTTAAATCAATCTCTTGTCGCTCGCTTAGTAAACCCTGGCGGAGGTGGGTGGGCATCTGCACGAGTGTGTGTAACGTTATTTGTGTCAAGGGAAACTCAAAATTTCAGAGCACCCTCACTGAAACGTCGAGCAACCCCAAAGCACCAGCAAAAGAACATCTCTGGCGCCGCGACTGCATCCAAGTCACGTGACTTTCAAGATTCCGGCCGTGGGAACAAAAAACATGGCGGACATTTCTCTCATTTTTAGTGAAAAAATCAATATTGAGTGAGTATCTGCATAAAAATGCGTTTTGATTACATTTCTAGCGAGAAATATATATATATTTTATTTTCATAATATTCACTCAGTGAATATATCACTCGCTTGCTAGTTGTTGTGAAGATTTTTCAGATATTGCCAGAATAATGTGAAACTGACACGTTTTGGTTGCTATGGATGCTGCATCGCCTAGTATAGCTGTGGCCCCAGATTATCATAGGACTCCCTTGCCATTTCGCTCCATCTGACGGATCAAACCCTCGCCCACTACATGCGTTGTCTGAGGTTGATTTGCTGATCAACACATTATTCCGTGGCAGCGGGAGAAACTAATGTTGACAAAGTGACGAGTTACGATCGTACGACGAAGCATTAGGGCCACATCAAAGGGGGGGAAAAAAATGTTGGAAGGTTGTTTTTTATTTTTTATGCATTTTGCATTTCGAGAATAAAGTTGAAATGTCGAGAATAAAGTCAACATGACGAGAATAAAGTGGAAATACTTTTTCGAGAATAAAGTCGATGTTGAGAAAAAGTTGATATTTCAAGAATTCAGTCGGACTGTTGTGAATAAACCAAACTACTAGCTTTACCTATAGTCTTCTACAAAATGCCTTGTGAAGGCCTATATGAACTCGTGAAATTATACTTAAGAATCGGTTTTAATAACAAGGAAATTCTTTCTCTTTTAGCGCATAAACACAATATGGTGATAAGTATTAGGACTTAGAGATTGTGCCGAAAATTGCATCTGTTCAGAAGGAGAAACCACACAAACTTGGAAGAGGTGGCCGCATTCCTGCAAACTGAAATGGCAGGTAATGGACAGATGCAAGCGTATCGATAATTACACCAACGCGCAATACAGAGAAGATATGTTGTATTGCAAAACACAATAAGACAATTGATCAAATTGTTTGATCCTGAAGGAGTGGAGCTCAGGCGAGCGCGGCGTCTGAGACGCAGGCATTACCACAACAAAGGTCCCAACGTGCTATGGCATGTGGATTTGTACGACAAGCTGAAGCCATACGGCATTGGCATCAATGGTTGTATTGATGGTTTTAGTCGCTACATTGTGTGGATGGAAGCCTACACAACAAACGACGACCCAAAAGTAATAGCAGACTACTTCATCACATCCATTGCGCGCTTGGAAGGATGCCTGGAGCAACTGCGCGCTGACGGAGGCACAGAAAATGGGCATGTTGAAAACCTGCTTGTTTTTCTGCGCAGGAATCACAGGTAGTTTTGCAGGAGACTGACACAAATGAAATAGGTGCACTTTTAATGTCATGTCATTTAATGTTTGTTTTTTCCCCCCTTGGTCCATTTTTTGGGGGGATAGAAACTGCACTCACATAACAAGTAATTCCTTGTTGCTTGGCTACATTAGTAAACTCGGATGTGTTTTTTCACTTCCTTTTTGTTGGACATATTGTGCCTTATCCTGTAAAACATACAAATAAAAAATACAAATCACCTTATTCACAGAACATCTGAAGTGTAATCTAACAAACCTAGCTAACCTGTGACATGCTTTACCTGTACTATGCCTGTGGTTGTACAAAATTAAATATATAAAATCATAAACCATTTTGCAAATTCAAAAAATGTAACAAAATTTGCACAACCAGTTCAAGTTCCCTATTGTAGTGAAATAATGATGGCATGACTGAAGGACCTGTGTGCATTAAAAGCTGCAACCACATGTATTTTTAATTAGGCACAAAATTAATAAATGAACTAATTAACCTGAAATTCCATTTTCCACTACCTACTTATTGTAATAAATCCTAGTTTAAGCTTACTTAAACTGTCAGACAAATACACAATTATTGTTGACCTAGAAAATAGTTTGTGAAAACTGTACTTGAACTATACAAACGGAGACAGAAGTAGTGGTAGAAAGAGGTTCCTGGTATAAAGTCATAATAACATCTGCAAAAAAACAGAGCCCTTAGTTTTTGCATGAATGCAGGAGAACTGAAGACAAACTGCACCTATAAAAGGCTTTCAAGGTAAGAATAGCAGCTTCTTTTCTTTTTTTCTAGAAACCTTGGCTTGGCAACATCATGGCCACAATTGTTTTTGAGGGGCCAGATATTGTGCTACACAATGTCTATCACCCAGACGTTGCTCTCAAGGACTTCAATGAATTCAGCACGAAAGTCAGGGAAATTTTCATAGCAGTCATGTCCATCCAAGTGGCCGTCTTGTGAACCGTCATTTCTGTAAATTCAACAGTAATGGTCAAATCGGACCCTGTGCCGAATCTCAGAAATTTCTCAAGTTTTTCTTCATCCAGTTCCCTGATATACCTTCTGAGATGATGTTCGATCTCTTTTTGCTTTGCCCTCATATCTGCTGGGAACTTCAACAGCCTTAACACCTTCTTAGCTGTGGGTTTAAGATCGGCATACATCTTTGACAGCTTTTCATAATTCAGATTGATCCGTGATTGTGTGATGTCCCTCCAACAATCGATGACAAACATAGGCTTTTGAACAAAAATTCTTCATCAGAATTTGTGGAAGGGTGTCTGCTGAAGGTTTTCTTCTGCATTCATAGTTGTCAAGGACCTCCAACAGGTCATCAGGTTCAACAGAGGAGAAATCTTGTAAGGCTTGTCTGAGGATCTCTCGGTCTTGGCAGCTTACAAACTGAAGAAAGGCTTCTGTCAGATCACTGTACACTGCTCCAAATAACATCTCCTCAACAAAAGGGGGCGCAAGCTTGATAGGAAGCTAGTGGCAGTCTTGGTATCCTCTCAATAAAATTCTGCCAATGGCTTTCCATGTGTCAGCCTTGAAATCATGTCTGATGAAGGGTACTTGCATTGTTGTCCCGAGTGTGCAACGATCATAGCATTCGTGCCAAAATGCACTGAAGACATCTCTCAGAACCCCTGTCCCACTACCAGCTTCCTCAGAATTATCTGGGAGTAATTGTCTCACTGCCAGTGGTCTGGTTAGTCTCGGGGTCAGAAAATGCTTCAATCATGTCATTGAAGCAATTTGCATGGTGTATAGTGATCAATTTTGTTTGCGGTGCATGGTCAGGTGTTTCAGGCTGATAAATCAGTCTGTCATCAAGATCAAATTCAGCCTGTTTGTGGGCCAAATGTAATTTCAGGGTCTATAGGCTTTACCTTTTATTGATATGATACAGCTTTCGGTTAAGAATACAGTTTCACCGCTTCAGAAACTCACCTTTACACTCCAAGGATGTAACCCATATCTACGATGTTGCCTATGTGCCAGCTAGCATGGCGGACAGTCGCTCTAATGTGATTAAGTGATAAACGAGTTGACTTTATTCTCGTCATTTCAACTTTAATCTCGACATTTCCACTTTATTCTCGCCATGTTGACTTTATTCTCGATATTTCGACTTTATTCTCGAAATACAAAATAAATAAAACAAATCTTTATTTTTTTTTCCCTTGATGTGGCCCTAATGCTCCGTCGTACTATCGGATGTTTGTTCGCTGTGTTTAATTTTGAAATCTACCGGATCCTGTGTGCATTTAACTTCCTGTGTGGTGCGATCTCATTGATGGGGGGGGGAGAAGAAGACATTATGGGGGGGGGAGAAGAAGACATTATCTCAGTGGTGGAAAAAGCATACTAATTACAAGGTCTAAGACCATAATAAACTCTGAGGTATAGCAGGAAAGAAGTGCAAAACTGAAAACACTCCAAACAAACAGACATGCATATTCAGGCAAGTGGCTGGAACAAGCGAAAGGCAGAAAACCTTGACCGGACACTGGCCAAAAGATACCTCAAGGTACTAACTAGGCAAATATGTATAATAACATTTTTGTTTTTAAATTGTCTCAGCATTTGTTTACAGAGGATTACAGAGGCAACAAAGGACCTGGAGAAACTCACCGCTGAGTTATCTCTACAGCAAGACACAGTTCAGCAGTGGGTGTCTGATGTTCAGAAGTGGACCTCAGGTACTTTGAAAAAATTATTTGATGGCATATTTTAAAGAATCATTTGGTTCTGCTCTTGTACAGGGGATCTGAAAAGAGGCCGATTGTAAACTGAGATGGGCATTAATTTGTTTGTCGTCCAAAGGAGCAACAATCCAAAATGACCTGCAGAGGACCATCGAGGGGCTATATTTGGGCATCAAACAGCGAAAATTTCAGCTGTATCATCAGTCTGGTGAGAGCAGAAAAGGCCACTAGTAATGCAGATTTGTGGAAAAAATGAATTCACTACTATACTATACATAGTAAAAATAGCAAAGCCATTTATAAAAAAAAATAAATAAATTATCTTTTGAAGTAGGTTTACAAACTGAAAAACTGTCAAAATCATAAGGTTGAGTGCAACATCCAAATATTTCCAATATTTCTGCAATAAGTGTAGAGATGTCCTGACCTACCAATTTTGTCCTATTTATTAAAAAAGACATAATCGTTTAAAATAGCTTCCGAAATTTTTTTCACAATTTTTCAAATGATAATGAAACTTGTGATGCAAAAATGATCACACAGCATCTGTCACAATAATCATAACACATACATGCATATTGTGAAGCCTTATTTTGTATGGTGCTTTTGTGTGGTCATCGTGTGAGTGCACACTCATTTTGTGTTTCTCATTGTAGGTGGGAATAAGCGAAGGCATCAACTGAGAAGAAAGATTGCTGTAGAGAAGAAAGCCTTGGAAGTTACAATCAATGACCACAATGCTACTGTGGGGGAAGTTGAAAAACTGCCTCCTCCCAATGAACTCCTGGCTGTGGACAACTACTCCTGGCCATGGGAATATAAGTACTTCCTCTGAAATGCACTGAATACAAATTGTTTGATGCACACATCTTAATGTACATATGGAATCTGGGGTTCTATCTCATCCTGTCAGGGTTTATTTCTCTATAGTAGTATACAACATGCAAAATATCTTCTGTCCCAGTATTTTTATAGGAGGTTGTAAGATAACACTTTAATGTAATGTTTTGCAGGTCATGGTGATATGGAGTGGGAAAAAAAATGTTTTTGACAAGCTAATGCTGCTGGCTAGACTGAAAGAAGAAGTTATTGTGGTTTGCGAAGTCAAGCAGCACATGGAGTACATGAGGAGTGTTGCTGGACTGATTGAAGAGTTTACCTTTCAGCTCACTGAAGACACCAATGGGAAATGTAAGGACAATAGTTAGTCTTTTTCTTCAATTTGCTTCTCTGCTCAAGGTTCGAATTATGATTTCATCTTTGTGGGGGTCTCTTTTAAAAAAAGAAAAAAAAAGAAAAAAGAAGTGAGCAGTAAATTTTGAGCATTAAACATTTCATTTCCTGTATTCTGGTGAATTTTTATGCACCTATTTACCTTTTTTCTGAATCAATGTATGCTGCAAATATCTTTATGTAAAGGGAAACATAGATTATAATCCAAATATAAAAACGTGGAATATAGAAAAGTAGAAAAGTAAGAAGCAGAAAACCTGGTCCACACAAGTCCTCCGGCCAAAATGGCAGCTATCAGACCATTCTAAAAAATGCCTTGACAGGATAAAGGCTCTCTATGAACTGTTAATTAATGGTAAGTGTGTGAGATTATTTAAAATCTTACTCCAAAGTCAACGTAAAAAGAAATGTGGCACAGACACCGCAATTACAGTTGGGAATTTTCTTGGTACCGCTGTCACAGGGCAAACCACAGTGGGCCAAAAAGAGCTATTCACCTGTTGCTTCATCAAATTTGGTCTTTCCTTTATTTTTACTTTATACAATTAATTGATATTTGAGATTATTAATCAATTATACAATTAATCACCAATAAGTTTGATAATTGATAAATAGGTTTGAGTCATTTTTAAGTAAAAGAATTCTCTGCTTTCAGTCATATATATAGATATATAGATATATATATATCTATATATATATATATATATAGATATATATATATATAGATAGATATATATATAAACATTTTCTGATGCTTTATAGACCAAACAACTAATCGAATCATTGAAAAGAAATAGTCGACAGATTATGTTTGCAGACCTAGTTTCTTTTACTAGTCAGTGAGCCGCATAGCTCACTGATTGTCTGCCATACATAGCAAAAGAGTCAACAGCAAGAGGCACTGCTCAATTCAACTTCAAAAAACTATAAACACATAGCTCCTCTTCACATGAGGTAAATCTGTGTAGGCGAACTTCACGATCCGGGGCACATCTCTCTGCATTTTCCAAATGTGAACATGTAGTAGGGAGCCCGCGAATCATGCACTACAGTTGCATATATCAATATCAATTCCTTTGTTTCGAGAGTAGTGAAAGTAACAGTGAGAATGCAGCGTTAAGTGAAGTGTGTTGTCAAGCAAGGAGAGTGAGCAGTAGTGGTGTCCGACTGAGAAGTGTATGTGTGGCTGTGAGAAAAAAAGAGATCCCAAAGACGATGTAAAGTGAGTTAACAATAAACGAGAAGTTTCTAAAGACATGGTGGCTTCATCTTTTGTTAATAGTGTCGGTGAAGTAAAGGGTGTTACCCCCAAAAGCTCCTTCCCAGCCGGTCTTGGAGCCCGAAAAAAGCCCGGAAAAGTGTATATCAAAGTTTTATAACCTATTAAGTCAGAAACTTCATCCAACGTCTGATTTTATATATCCTCGAGACCGAGTCGAGTATCGAGTCCTTAGTCCGCGAGTCCAAGTCAAGTCACGAGTACAGAGAATAGATTTTCAAGTCGGACTCGAGTCTGTGTCTTTTGAGCGATGTCCGTTTCCTCCCGCTTTCTTTGTGTTGGCGTTCTAAACTCCGGTGGATTTATGAGGACTATGGTTAACTGCTCCTCAGATCTCTGCGGGGTAAAACAACTTTTAAACGTACACGTTCCACCAAAACAAGTTCCTTCCAGAGGCTTTTTTGCAGCGGCTCTGTCCGGCGCTTAGCGCCACCTATGACATTTATGATTGGTTTAAAGAAATGGCAATAAACAAGAGCACGTTTTTCTCCCGTCCCAGAATGCTATGTTGACTAGCCAGACCTTCCTCCGCAGCGCTGAATTTCCAGAGGCACCAGAGCAATCCCGGAAGTGGAACGTCGTTGATATAGACTAGCACATCATACAGCAATCCCACGGAGCCACTATCCATCAGAATGGTGAGTGACATGAGCTGGCCTCCAGTGATTTCACACAACTGTCCACTGACTGAAAGAATGAGACTGAGCTGTGCTGTAAGATATGACCTTACACCGGATGACGGTTTATTTATTATGATTGAAGTTCGTCTGCAATATTCCTTTTAATGCTGCTTAAACCATGACTAAAACAGAGCATGCAATGACAAACTAGATGGGGTAGTTTCCACAGAATGAGCCTCCCTAGAAAACATTAGCCCAGTAGGAAAACACTTAAATAAGACAGTCAGGATGAGTCTGTGTATTTGCCAACTGTGGTGAGCCACATTTGAATTTTCAAGGTGCAGAACGTATCAAAAATACATACTAATATTAAACCTACAAGATCCACCAAAGTGCAACTTGTGTGCATAAGATGTTACATTGCAGTATAATAATAATGATAGCAAAAGCATTGAAAGCATGTCAGTATTACCCCTGACCTACTAGGAAAAACATTAAACGTCCCAGATTGTAAAAAGTGAGATTGTCCATGTCTTTCTTTTGATTATAAAGCAGGTGGAGGTACTATATAAATACTGTGCAAGTACCAAAACGGTCAATCCACAGAGAAATACACACAGCCCGTATTCAGAAACTGTGCCTTTAAAACAGCCTTCAGGACTTCTGTACGTTTGTGATGTCACCACTATACTATATATAGGTAGAGTGTAGCTACAGTGCAGTTACAGTCATTCCCCAGATGAAATGACAATGAGAGTACAGATGTGGAAGACCCGGAAATGCAGTCAGAGCAGACCGGGCTTTTTTGGGAGCAGGGCTTATTAAAGAGACAGGAGCTAAAACGGAGCATTTCAGACAGAGGTGGAATACAGAGATGGGGACTCGAGTCTGAGACTCGGACTCGAGTCGCACAAACAGCCACAGCTGAATAAATAAATGACTTGAGACTCGACCCAAAAGACTTCAGACTTGACTCGAGCTTCGAGACTCGTCAACAACCTGTTTTCATGCAATTATAGCTTTTTAAATAAAAATGTATTCATGTATTTCTATTTTCTTTTATTGGCGCATATACGGGGAAACGTATGACGAGCTACATGTCCCCTGCCCTTTGCCATAATGTGCAGGTCCGAGGGCTAAAGGGATGTGTTAAGTAGACCCCATGACATTACCCTACAACTGATTTTGATACTGTACTGTATGGATGGTAGCTACAGGACATGTTTTGAATTCATAAGATTTAACAATACAGTGTTAGGGACAGATCAGATGGCCAGAGACTTGAGACTTCACTTGGACTTGTGGCAAAAGACTTGAGACTTGACTTGAACTTGCCCCTCAAAGACTTGAGACTTGACTTGGACTCGAGCTCAAAGACTTGTGAACACTCCGACAAATGAAAACATGGACTCTAAATTGGGCTGTGGTGGTCTCCTTTGTCACCCTCACCGCCACGATCACTCGAAGTTGAAGGTGGTGTTTCTGGTTCTTCCATCTCGAAAGAAACTAACAAAGCTCAAGTGTTCTCAATGCAGGAAGGCAGCAGAGCGAAAGGCAGAACGGGAGCATGCACGGTCTTCTTATAAGAAAAGCTTGATCGCTTGATTCGCTCAATGATGGGCCAGCTTCATCAAACCTGGTGACAGAGCCATCTACCGCTCTGGCAGTGATAAGGTGGGTTTGGAATGATTCGTAACATTTTTACAATTGTAACGAATAACGATGAAGCAGAAAATGTATCGGAGTAAAAGTATTAAACCCATCGAAAATATGTACTTAAGTAAAAGTGGAAGTAGGAGAAAAAAATAATACTCCAGTAGAGTACAGATACAGTCTTTTAGTACTTAAGTACAGTAGTGAAGTAGTTCTACTTCGTTACTATACATCTCTGCATGCACGTATATCTACCTACCTACACGCACATAAACGCATACACATGCATACATACTGTACATGCATACACACACACATTTACACATTTTTTTCTTTTCCATCTATCTACTTCATTTCCTTCTATCTACATCAAACCGAATAATAACCCATCCAAACTAGACTTAGTATATAAACCCAGGAACCATACAGACGGTACACAATACAATCACCTTTTCGTATTTAAATAGTCTCTTAAAATTGCTCATCGTTGTACATGATTTCATCTCTTCACCGCAGCCGTTCCATAAATTAACTCCTTCGGTTGTGATGCAGTGATATTTAGCATTTGTTCTTATAAGTTTCTTTTTGAAATACAAAAATTGCTCTTAAGTGATGTTAAGTTCAGTGTTAGTTTATTTGCATCAATCCAGCTCTTCATCTTTTTAATTCATTTTCCACTGTATCCAAGAGTTGTTCCAGATTTTTCAGTGTTTTTGACAACGCACATACATTATTTATATACAAGTTAAACAACAATGGTCCCAACACTGACCCCTGGTTCATGAGTCTACAATACGTATAACATTGAACAAGCAGGGTATTTACGGCAGGACACCACGAAGGAAACCACTGCTTACTAAAAAGAACATTGCTGCACGCCTAAAGTTTGCAAAAGAGCACACTGACGCTCCACAGCGGTATTGGCAACATGTTTTGAATTAATTGAACTATTTGGAAATACCACACAGCACTACATCTGGCGTAGAAACGGCACGGCATATCATCATGAAAACATCATCCCAACCGTAAAGTATGGTGGAGGAAATATCATGATTTGGGCCTGCTCTGCTGCATCAGGGCCTGGCCAGCATGGAATCATTGAGGGGAAGATGAATTCCCAAGTATATCGGACAATTCTTCAGGATAATGTGAGAATGCCTGTATGTCAGCTGAAACTGTGTAGAAGGTGGACAACAGGACAACGACCCAAAACACAGGAGCCACAACCACAACCGAATGGCTTCAGAAAAATAAAATCCACCTTTTGGAGTGGCCAAGTCAGAGCCCAGACTTCAACCCAATAGAGATGCTATGGATTGACTTGAAGAGGGCCATACACATGAGACGTCCAAAGAATATGACAGAGCTAAAGCAGGTCTGCCTTGAAGAATGGGCTAAGATTCCTCCTCAGTGATGTGCAGGTCTGATCCACAGCTTCAGGAAGCGTCTGGTTGAGGTTATTGCTGCCAAGGGGGGGTCAACAAGTTAATAATTCTAAGGGTTCACTAACTTTTTTCACTGCTATTTTGAATGTTGAATGAGTGTGTTCAATAAAGACATGAAAGGTCAGAATGTGTCATTATTTTAGACACATTATGTTTGTCAATACCCTTGACTTAGATGAAGATCAGATCACATTTTATGACAACTGTTATTCAGAAAACAATGAAATTCCAAAAGGTTCACATACGTTTTCTTGGCACTGTATTTAACCAAGAAAGTGCAGTCCTCCTAATTCCATATTTGTGTAATTTCATAAGCAATAAATTGTGGTCTACTGTAACAAATGCCTTCTTAAGATCCAAGAATATCCCCACTGCATATTTTTTATGTTCTATATATAATCAGCATTAGAACTTGGCGTCACGAAACCGGACACATTCGCTGGAAAACTTCGACGGACTGACTTCCGCTTCAAAAGCCGGCAAAATAGGGTGAGCGTTTCTCACATATTTGGGGCGTCAGTTCATTGAAGCTGTGTGTGTGTGTGCTGTCGGGTCGCATCGTAAAAGAACCTGTGTGTTGCATGCTGTGTTGCTGTGTGGCTGAGGCTTCGTTCTAAATTTGTTGCGTTGTGGAGCAACGCACAAAGGGAGCTGGATGTGCCTGGAACACCTCCCTAGGGAGGCGCCCAGGGGGCATCCTTACCAGATACCCAAACCACCTCAACTGGCTCCTTTCAACGCAAAGGAGTAGCGGCTCTACTCCGAGCTCCTCACGGATGACTGAGCTTCTCACCCTATCTCTAAGGGAGACACCAGCCACCCTCCTGAGGAAACCCATTTCGGCCGCTTGTACCCTGGATCTCGTTCTTTCGGTCATGACCCAGCCTTCATGACCATAGGTGAGGGTAGGAACGAAAATTGACCGGTAGATCGAGAGCTTTGATTAGTTTAGAAAATCTGTATTGAAATTTAATGATATCATGAATTTGTGAACCTCTCCCAACCCTGTATGACATCATACATGGGGAAGACTTTTGATAAGATTGACTTTGACTTCGGAGACAACAATAGTCTTTAATGACTTGTAGAAAGAAAGATAGATAGATAAATAAATAAAATAAAAGGGTGAGGAGAGTTGAATTTAGATCCCTTTGCTTAGGATTCTTAGATCCTATTATGTCATCTAAAATGTATGTTCTGAATGCAGTATATCTATAATTTTTATTCAAAGCCTGAAATTCAATTTTCAGATAGTGGAGGTTTAGTGAAGGATTTATGGGATTAGGAAGGAAATTTAACAGCATACCATAGATAAACAGTTGTGGCTAGACCGAGATGCTGTCAAAGATTCTACTGTCCTTTGGAGAAACCATGAGGGATTGATAGTAGCGCCTCTAGACCTGTTGGGTCTGATGATTTAGGAAGTGCATGGTTTAGCGTATGTTACAAGGGGGAAGTTAGGAGAAAGATCACAAAGGAGTATGGCTTTTGGGTATCCTATTTGGTTGAGTAAATAGATTATTTGATAGGAAGGTGTACAATCTGTTTGAAGAATAATGTTGGGAGGAAAATGTTTCATCAGAGGTTCCAGAGAAATATGATGTTCTTCCAAGAGAACCTAGAGGTTCAAGTAGACTGAGAAGTCCAAAACCACTCTGAAAGTAGGTCAGCTCCAAGTGATTTGGAGATTATAGTTAGAGCAAAGTTAGATTGGGTTCTGCTTCCATGTCAATGTCGTAGGTGATAGTAGTCCTCCTGTGTGGAAAGACATTCAGGATAGAAAATAGCCACGAAAGGATTTGAAATCAGAAGAAGTATTTTTTACTTAATGAAAGAAAGTGGGTAAATGTTCTAGAAGATTGTTTACTTTTTATGTGTAATGTTAGTCAAGAAGATTTAGGGAGTATACATGTAGTTTTCTTGGTTCATCTTTTCAGTACATGCAAGAGCACAAGTACTGGATGTAAAGGTAGTATGCAAAATAACACTTATAGAGATAGATTTGAATGAGGTTCAAATACAGGCGGCTGCTCAAGAGCAAATCGCCATAGCAACAACCCCTTGGGTGGAGAGTGAAAATTATTCTAGTTTTGTGAGTGAATGATAGCATTAGTGCATCACCTTCTGCTATGACTTAAGTTGGGTTAAAATCTATACTGACCATATGGATAATATTTTAATTTAGAGCTGTTAGGAATTCTATAAGTGAGGTTGTGGAGGTGAGATCCTCTACATATAAGGTTTTAAGTAAAAAGGAAAGATTGATAGTGCGAGATGACGTTGAAAGGGTCACTGATAGAACAATGATAACATCTGAGATATTTAGAGAAACTATAGCTATAACATAGAATTCAGTTACAATCTCTCTGAAGCCCATATAATTTGCAAATGTGATTCGGAAATCCATTATGGAAATAGACAACAGTAGTAATAAGAAATTTGAGAATACTATGATCTCATCTACTGAAGAACCACTAAGTGTGAGGATTACCAAGGATTCATTTATTAAGACTCAAATGGATAGCATGACAATTGACTATGATACTTTTGATAATAGTTGGATATAAACGGAGAAGACTGAAGATTAAAGGTGATTGCAGTCTTTATGTGTATAATTCCCAGCAGGAAGATCTAGGGGCATATGTGTGTACTTATTTAGAGCCGGAGTTTAAATTTGTTCCGTTTAAGAATCATTGGATAGGATGTTGTTACATGGCGACGTTGAAGCTTCTGTATGAGGTTTATACCATTGAAAAAGGGGAAGTGCCTGAGACAGTTCAAACTGATCTTACTGATCTTAGGGAAGTAGGGTGAAGAGAGACATGGCACAATTTCATAATTTGGAATCCTATCATTGGAGGATAAGTTTAGTTTTATAAGTGGGGAATAGGACTTTTTCCTTGGTTTGGTGTAACATATTTGGCAGATCACATTGATAATATTACCTATACTTTGCAAGGCTTTGCAAATGAAACAATACAAGGTTTTAATTATTTGTCAAATACTCAAAGAAGTCACAGACTGACGCTGTTGAACATGACATGGCTTTTGACTATATTTTAGCCAAACAAGGTGGCTTATGTGTGGCTTTGAACTGGACGGGGGATGATTGTTGTACTTTGATTCCCGATAGTTCTGATAATATCACTAGTGTTATAGATGCATTGAAGAGTACAAGGGATGCGTTTGGTCAATCTAAAGGAGCTGGATGGTCTGCAAATGTTTGGCTGCAGGATCAATTAGGATCAATGGGAACAGTGGTGGTTCAGATTTTAGTAGCGGCTCTTTTAGCGCTATGTGTGATGTTTTGCTTCTGTACTTTGTTGTTGACTTTTGCAAAGGTTATGATATTGAGATGGGTTGGTGTTGTGATGCCTGGAGATAACACTCAGATGCCTTTGTTGAATGTGACTGATTTGGATGGAGATGAAGAAGTGATACTAGATGGAGTATTGATGGAAAGATATCCATTTTGAATATCTGATAGTGCTATGATTTTTGTCGTTGTGATGTTTGGTGTTTCTTATTGATCAAAGGGGGGAAATGGAATGTGATTCATATCATTTTTGATATTACTCTGTATTTCCATATTATTGATGTTTTAATTTTCATGTGTTGTTTTGCAAAAGACACTGGTTGGTGTTTTCTTTTCTTCCAGAGCATATGGGAGAATGTGCAGAGGGGATACAGATACAAATATGGACAATATGAATGGACGGAGAACTCTGAACCAGGACGGTGTGGAAATGTTCAGATTTCATCACACCAATACTGCATTGATAATCGACACTGTTGAGAAGCTGCAGTGTAGCGGAATACATTCCTGTGTTTGTTCTGATATATGTACATGTTTGTATGAGTAATACATAATTTGTGTCATATTCTTTTTGTATTAATTATTTGGAGAATGATGTTTTCTGTCATGGAGTAAATATGTGGGGACCTCAGATGATTTTCTTTTTTTTGACGCTTAGGGATATTGGGGTCTAGGCAGGGTGAGATAAGGTCCGATGGGTCAACCAGCCTGAATTTGGACATTGTTTTGATTTTATTTCATTTCCTGAGGTTTTCACATGTATTAAAGCTTAAATCATATCTCTACATAAATTGATAAAGATTTCTTTTCTAATTGATCTGGAGTACTGAGGTGGTCGCCTGAGGCAGAGGGACCGTGAGAGAATCTTCCTGTCCAGATTGATGGATATTTTGGAAAGATAGCTGCTGGATGGGTTTTTCGCTCTCACACTCCATAAATTTGTTTACACTCCATAAAGTTGTTGTATTGACTTTATTAAGTCTCGAAGGGGGGAAATATGTAGTATCTGAAAAGCCATACAGACTTAAGTCCTTGTTATAATACACATGGTTCCACTTAGCTGAGGCATCAGGTCAGAGGGCAACATTCCAGAGGAAGTGGCTCTGCTGGGGCAAATGATTGCCCCAGGACCACGTCTCATGTTACACAAAGCACAGGGTACATATTCTCATGTCTGAACAGAAAAACCTCAGAGTAGCCATTTTTGGGATTGACTGAGGTGCTGTCCAGATTTTCCATGGAGTCTGTAAATTGATGCTGAAATCTTGATGTAATAAAACCTTTTATAATCAAGATCAATGTCGGCGAATTCCTCTTCCATACATCATCACAGCATCAGCACTAAAGATACCACAGAACTTGGTGTCAGAACCTGCCTCAGGTACTTTCCTTGTAGTTCATGGAAGGTGCTGCTCCCAAGATGTTGGTAACATTGAATGACTGCCATGGCATCTACTACCATTACAACAGGCTTGTCAGATGGCGGTAGTTTGTCCACTTCCCCCATAAGCTGCCAAGGGCTGTCTTGATTGCAGTCAGGTAGTCTGCCTTGTTTCCTTTTACGCATTGCGTAACTTTGGTCAAGGGACGGATCTGGCTCAAACAGGGAGGCTGGGCAAGTTGTCCATTCGTGGCCAAACACTTCCACCTTCCTGTCTTCCTCTAAGTCCTTAACAAAGTACAGGTTCCGCACAACTGCACTCTCCTCCTCATAGATTTCTTTGGCTTTGCTGTGAAGGTTGAAAGTTTAATTTGGGCTACTTTCTCACTGTCTGTTCTTCTTGCTGCAGCCAGTGCCTCCAGTCCTTTTTCACGAGCGCAGATCAAGTCAGTAGATGTGGCTTTGTGGCCTGTTGAAATGTTGATCAGCTCCTGTTGTTCACATGTGAAAGGATTGATCATCGGGTTGTTGATGACATCTGTTATTTTCAGTGAAGAGTTTTGTCTTGGCATCACGGTTGTAGGTTTTTTCAAGTGCCATGTCTGTCCAGACACCATTGAGCTGTCCTTCTGTTTGACGTACAGTGAACTTCCCATCCTCGAATTCCCTATAGATGTTTGGAGCCAGTGTAGGCAAGCTTCTCATAGCTTCTAGGTAGTGGGGCAGGCAGGATTAATTTTTTTAGGATGATACACTAAAATGGCCTTTTTTTTTTTTTTGGCAATGTTTCCGGCAGAGCAGACCCTCCAATTATTGCTCTTAGGGTCAAAGTTAACAGAAAAAACACAAATAAAAAGTATGGAAGACCATGTCAGGTTCAACCCATTTTATTGAGCTTTTGAGAATTTGGCTCCCCGACTATATTTAAAAAAAACAACAAAAACGTGGTGTGTTCCTTTAACCGCTATATTGTGTTTTTCGTCAGAAAATAGTTGTCCTGTTTTGCCTTTTTTATTCTTGATAATTTCATTCAACACCTTCCAGGTGTTTCTTTTATTGCTTCTGTTGTCCTCCAGTAGTTTACTGTAAGAATTATTTTTGTTGTTTCTCATGATTCTGGTCAGTTTGTTTTTGTATATTATATTTGTTTTCTGCTTCTTTTGTTCTCTTCTTTAAAAAATCTTTATATATTACATTTTTCTTCTTACATGCATTGAATCTACCGTTAGTTATCCATGGTTTTTCATCAGAATTCTGTTTTACTTCTTTCTTTACCAGAGGACAGTTTTTTTCATAAAGTGATGTTACAACAGTGAAAAATTAATCATAGGCTTCATTCACATTTTCTACATACACTTTGCCCCAGTCTTGTTTCATTAAATCCTCTTTGAATGAATTGATGTTTTCTTGGGTGTTGTGTCTGGTCATTGTGTATATTTTGTGTAGACCGCTGATAGTGTATGTTTAGTCCACTTTCAACTTTATAGTCAATGACGTTAGTAAATATGTTATCAATTAGTGTAGCACTATTGGTTGTAATTCTGGTTGGTCGAGTGATTGAGGGATATAAACCGGTACTGTACATCAAATTAATGAACTCTGTAGTTTTGCTGTGTTCATGTCGGTTGAACATTTTTTTGTTATTGCTCTTACTGAACATTTCTGATATTTTTTCCTTAAACATGTTAATATTTGATCCTGGTTTCCTATAAATGTATATATAATGAGAATGTTTTTAGAGGTTTCCCTTTCAATTTGTACTGTGATGCATTCAATGATTGTATCTAGAACAAAAGACATTTTATTAACTATTTTACATTGATATCTTTTGACAATGTATAATGCAACCCCCTCTCCCCCACCCTTTTATTGTTTCCTGTTGATAAAAAACAGTTTATCCCTCAATCTCAACCAAATCATGATGTTCTGCCGTGAGCCAGTTATTGCATTTGCTGTGAATTTTTTTTCCACTTGTTTTAGGCACTATTAGATTTTTTAAAGGTTTGCGATAAGGTTCCTGCTATTAAAATGTATTATTGATCCATTTTTATGTATTTTTTTTAACTGCTCAACTGTTCAAATTCACACTGGCTGAGTACCAATGTAAAAGTTATTATCTGGGTCAGTGTCATTTTCAATGTCTTGTGGTTTATGCTCGGTGTATTTGAAAGTTTCCAAGTTCAGTTGTTGATATTTAGCAGATGAGTTTCTGTCCGAGTTTGTCACGGTCATTGTGTTTGGTATGTTCAGTTTAGTTTGTATTCAGTTACCTTATGTAGGCCTATGTTGCTCTTGATTCTTTCATTCTTCAAACTTATCCAGGTCTGTGATATCCCTGATGAGGAGCACTTTCGCTGCCTCAGGTGTCGACCCATGTAGTTTGATAAATGTTTTACAATTTCTTGCCCATGTTGCCTGAATCTTGTTTTGTTTCCTGAGTATGCATGCTTTCCTGGCGATGTCAGCGTTTTTCTTGGTGAGGTGTTCGTTCGTAAACTTCATTCCCTTTTAATTTCTTTCACTGTTTGAGGAGTGCTGACTTTTTCTTTCTGTTCGTGAACCGGATTATTATCAATGGCGTGGCTGTTTTTGCTTGGCAGGGTATGACAAGCCTCAATGTCCCCGCTGTCAACATAAATGCCTTTGCTGTCCAAAAAGCAAATCAACTGTTGTTCCAGCGACTCCTTCTCCTCCTCGGAAGCTTCACTCGCTCCAGGTGCGGTGTGCCCAGTGTTCGCGGCCACCCAGCATAGTTCCGGTGTTTGCTTCTCAGGCCACACATCATTAACCCTGGAGTATTGCTCGAGGTCAGCAACTCGAGTCTCCAGAAAAGCGATTTTTCAGTCCTTCTCCAAGCTTTGTCTCTTTAGCGTTTGTATTTCACCCATCAGATCCATGATTTTCTTCTGTTGTGCTGAAACAATTGAAATTTCCACCGACAAGAAGTCTAGAGATTTCTTGATATCCTCCACATATCCATATTCCAGCTTGAATCATAAACAATGCTTACAGTCGTAGATTCACACGTTTAATTCCTTCGCGGAAACAACTCATCTTCTGTCCTCTCCTTCCTCTCCCTCTGTCCTCTCCTCTTAACTGCTTAATTATATTGTGCCTTTAAGAACTTAATGGCACAATTATCAGCCTAATGGCAGTAAGCTGAAGGCAGTGAGGGCAGTCCACAGAGTGGGCAGTGTGGTCTGAAGACTTCTTTATAATGCCAAGGAACCCAAACAGCACTTTGAAGCTGGATCTCTTCTAGACTCTGGAGGTCAGTGTCATCCACTTTCCTCATGTGGCAGACAACTGCTTCAAATGATGTGAGTTACTGTGGCCTGTTACATCACACTAAATGCTAAAACCAGCTATACCAAACCAGCTTATAAAGACTATGTAGCAGGCTGCTATCTGAGGTAACATCTTTCCATGGAACAATGTTATAGTTTCCACTCCAAGTGATACAAATAAAGATTTATACACAAAATACAGAAACAAGCTCACTCATGTAATACAAACGAGCAAGAAAAGACACTACACTGAGATTACAAAGGCTGCCCACGGTCATCAAAAGCAATCCTGGAAGGTGCTCAACGAGGTCCTCAGCCGGGGTCATAAAACCACTGTGCTTCCTGACAGCAAAATAAAGTACAATAACAGAAATGACAGAAATGATTATGACAATATAGATTTGGCTAATACTTTCAAGGAAACTATCTGAATTCATTGTTCTTACAACCAACTGACAAAGTTTCCTAAATCATTATTAACATGAAAAGCTCCCATACAGTTGGTGCAGATGGAATTTCTAGTAAAATTCTCAAAGCTATTGTCAATGAAACCTTGGAGGCTCTTGTCTACTCTGTAAATCTCTCTCTATCTTGTGGGGTTGTGCCTAAAATGACAAAGATTGCTAAAATTGTGCCAATATTTAAGTCTGGTGATAAAAATGATATGCACAATTACCGACCTATATCTATATTTCCTACATTCTCCAAAGTACTGGAAAGAATGGTGTATAGTAGAATCAGTGACTACTTAGGTAAATCAAACATTCTTGCTCCATCACAGTATGGCTTTAGAAAAAAGAGCACCACTTGTATGGCGATTCTGGATCTAATTGAAAAAATGAATGATGCTATTGACAAAGGCGACTGCGGCATTGGAGTTTTCCTTGATTTGTCAAAGGCATTCAATACTAAGTAAGCTCCAACATTATGGTGTCAGAGGCACAGCTTTAAGCTGGTTCAGAAGCTATATGTACAGGTGCATGGTCATAAATCTCAAAGTAAAATTATTTGAAAATGGGGTCCCCCAAGGATCCATCTTAGGGCCCCTCCTCTTCATACTATTTATCAATGATTTTGTAAATTCCTCTACTATCCTACATAAAGTAGTATTTGCAGATGATACAAACTTATTTTATCTCAAAAAAGATTTAAACAAACTACAAAGTTCAGCCATTGGCTTATTTACAAGCCCATCAAAGGTAAGTGAAAGTTAAATCATTTTCCACTATTTTCTCCCATAGCTTTTACCAACTACTTTTGACCACATTTTAATAACTTGGAAAACAAAAGGAATGTCTCAAAATAAAATAATATATGGGTGCCATTATTGTTAACTTTGATGGGCTTGTAAATAAGCCAATGGGTGAACTTGGGTCCGTGAGCTGACCAATCAGCTATCAACTAGGCTACGTTAGATCGCCAGATTTTCGTCCCCTCACGTCCCTTTAGGCGCTGCATCGGAACGTCGTATAAGGCTGCTGTTATTCACTCAGTAAGGGAAAAAGAACGGCATTTAGTGAATTAAATCAATTCTACATACTATATATTATCTAATACTGGCTATGCCTTGTTGTGAATAGAACGAAAGAGCTGTGCCTGAATCCACTGTCGTCACGGAGTTAAAGGCAGTGAATCCCATTAAAATGGTGAGTCATTCCTTGGCACTAGGCCTTGAGTTCGCTAGCATCCATGCTAATTGGTGCTAATCATGGATGTATTAAGAGAACGGTGCTAATAGTGCAAAGCTAACGGGTTAGCTAAGGTGCTGTATTCATATGCTAATAGGGCAATTAGCCACAAAAGGCTAGCGGAGTACTGTGTATTGCCTGTGAAAAGGCTAATGATTCTATCTATTGGTTATAGAAAGTATTGTTGCTTTTCAACACTATTGCTAGCTGTGGGTATTTTGTTGAATGAATGTTAGTACAAATTGTGAGTTGAATTGTTTAACTGGAGTTTATGGAGAAGTAACTCAAAGAGGCTAATTTTTAGTGCATTCGTTCTACTGTTACCAGTGCAGGGAGGGATAAATAAATAAGCACGCATGTCTTAATGCCTCTAGATTACAACACTGTAGCTTAAGTTATGGGAAAATAATACAATTTGAGAGATTTTTACCTGCATTTATGCAATTATATTAAGAATATTGTTAATGTTACTAAGGTAGGTTCCATACAACTTGAATTAGAAATGTATTTTTTGTATAAGGGTTACCTATTAATATAAATGTACTTTTGATACCTGAAAGGGATTTATATACTTTTGATACTTAAGAGAAGAAATTTGAGAACGGTTGTACAACTGAATAGAGATTTAGATATTTCAATATGGGTTAACTGAAATATCACCTCATTTTATTTCCATTGTAGCCTAAGCAATTGATTTTATTACTGAATAGTAATTGAGAGAACTGATTTGGTCTTATTTACAGGTGGAGGAGGTGGAGATTTGAGAAGCGCTACACAGGGGAGGTCCGGTCCCCAGTGGGATATTGGATCACATTGACTCTTCAGATCCCAGAGTCTTCCAGGGTTTAGAGATTCCCAGTTCAGTTGGTTGGGTGGCGAGCTACAGGATCGAGACTCTGAATTTATACAGATTGCCCTGGATTCCTTCTTCATGGTGGTAGGACAAACAGAAACCAAACTCATATGGGCCCCAACGTTGAACATCTCTGAACTCTTGTCATCAAAGAACAATTGAGCTCATAGAACTGAAAAGGGTTTCTTTTATGTGCTCACTTTATTATTTTAGTTATTTTTCATACCTGTGTTTTATCTGTATATGTGTATGCCATGTTTCTGTGTATATTAATACACTTCTCAAACTTTATCCTGGTTTCCAAGTCTCTTTATTGATCAATTCTCTGGCTCTTAACAATCTCGTTTTCTTCTGGTTCTGGTCCAAATTCACACTGATATCAACTAAATAACACTACTACGAGCTATTTCATGAATGTACATTCTTACTACATTGTAATAAGGTTTACAAATACTGTTTTTACTTGTGTTTCTGTTGTATCTGCTAGCCTTTGCAACTCATGTATAAATGCTTTGTAAAGCATAGCAAGTCCTCACTTTAGATGGGCTCACGCCATGTAGTCAACTAATCAGTAGTTAATCATGAATTGATGTTTTGGTAAGTGCTTGTTAAAGATGCATTAACACACTAACTATCCATAGGCATATTTCTGAAGGCATGTCCAAATAGAACAATACATGTGTGTGTCGATGTTCTCTTAGCCTTTGCACCTCATTTATAAATGCTTTGTAAAACATAGAAAGTACTCACTTTAGATGGGCTCACACAATATACTTAACTAATCAGTAGTAACTCATGAGTTAATCATGGATTACATTATTGGTAAGTATTTGTAACAGATGTGTTAACACCCCAGCTATTAGTTTAGGCCTTTTTCTAAATCATAACATTTTATTTAAGACAAATGTAGGTGTAAATAGTCTGTTAATCATTAACTTCCTAGTTTTAAATGACCTTTTACGTTCCTGAGTACCTAGTTGAGAATGGTAAAATTACTTCATTTACAAATGGTTAATGCATCATTTTGGAATTATTAAAAACATCAACTGATAAACATTTTACATGAGCTTACTTACTATAGACCAACCATTTACTAACTGTATTTACAACTGCTTTACTGATTAGAATGAATGTAGGAACTATGATTTACAAATGATAAACAAATAAATTACCAATAGTTTGTAGATAGTTTATAAAGGGAAGATTATTTAATTTACCAATGTTTTTTGCAATACTTAGAAAGTGTCACTTAACTAAGAACAAACCTTTTATAACTGTGAACAAATGCTTAACTGATGATGAATTATGTATGAACAATAAATTAATAATGATGAACAAACCATTAACTAATAGGCTTGTTTACTATGAACAAACCATTTATAACTGTGTGAACAAATACTTTACTCATGATGAACTATGTATGAACAATTAATAAGTAATAATGAACAAACCATTAACTAATAGGCTTGTTTACTATGAACAAACCATTTATAACTGTGTGAACAAATACTTTACTCATGATGAACTATGTATGAACAATTAATAAGTAATAATGAACAAACCATTAACTAATAGTTAACTAATGCTAAATGATGAATTATGGATAGTTATTATAAAGTGCTACCGAATTCTTTGGTCAAGAGTTAACCCTCAAGCTCAACTGATGTGTTGTTCTTCTGGTGAGGCCAGGGGCGTTACTTTGGGTTCAACATTGGGGGGCTTGACATCTCCACCTATCTAGCGAAAACATTTGTTTCAACATTAGGGGACACAAATTATAACTGAGGTGTCTGCGTCCCTCAGGAAATTTTGAGCTAACCCTAACGCTTCATTTCCTGCATTCTGGTGAATTCTTCTGCAACAATTTGTGCCTTTTCTGCATGCAAATGTCTTTATTTATGTAAATATTGTTATTATTCTTATTATTATTATTAATTAATTAATTAATATAGTTTTTTCAAAACTGCAGATTCAAAACATTACACGTGTTTCGGGAATTTTTTTTAGGACTTATGCAAACCTAACAACAAATATTTGCTTGCCACAGCATTTAAACTAGTTGACTTCATTACCCTGGCCGGTTTTGATTATTGGGGGGGTTGTAACCCCATCTCCCCCGTCAACAATCAAAACACTAAAGGGATGACAGTATTGACCTGATGTCTTCTACTACATTTACACCAAAGACTTCCAGTCTTACAGAAAGGGTCAGAAACCAGACCCAGAATGTTTTTTATTGCTTTTTGTCTGACAGCCTTGATTCATTGGACACAGTCAAAAGGGTTTTACAGCTTTGACCACCTTTATGGTCCCATTAAAAAAGATTTGCTGAATGGCTTCAGGTTCTGCCTGCTCTGCCTCCGTCTGACAGCATTTTGTCAGAGAGTATTGTGTTTTGACATGACCGTTATGTGCCATTCTGCACTGTCTACAAAACTATATCAAGCCAAGCTCAGAGGCAATACACCCAGTCTGCATTTACAAAGAGACAATATGGACCATCAGTAAATGTTTTTATGTTGACGTAATGAAGCGAGCAACATTTCTTCTCACACAAATCATTACCTCCTGGCCAGGGCTAGTGACAGATTAAATATGTCAGTCCAAACCTCAGTCATCTGCACAGCACAGGCCCTGAGTACGCGTCTGGGGATACCATCAGGACCAGCAGCCTTACTCCGGATTTCCACTGAAATGATATGATCCACCGTGAGCACAGTGTATTTTATTTTGAAAATTAACCGGATGTTTATTTTGTTTCTGTGCTCGACTTCCTGTCCCGCACTATCTGCCGTGTGCTGAATTGCTGCAGAGCTCTCCGGCGCCCGGCAAAAATAGAAGCTTTGCGTATCTGCTCCAGAGGGCTGCGGACCGCCAGAGCTGGGATGCAGTTGGAACGTAGCCGTTCCGCAGTCAGTGGAAATACACACATTGACTTTAATGGAAACCTAATGATTCTGCCGCCGTTCCGCAGCCGTTCCGCATCCAGTGGAAATTGGGGGTTACGTATGTGGCAGTACGTGGTAATGACACTCGGAGAATTTAAGATTTCCAACAACGCCACTTGGGTTACACCTTTAAAGCACACTGGCTTGTTTACCAAATTAGGGATCAGAGACAATAAAGTAATAAAAAAAAAAAAGTATGTCATGGATATTGGAAAACAAAACACAATTCAAATCAATAAACCACGCGACGTTCACAGCCTGTAAATTGTCGTTAACTGCTGAAAAGATTTACGGGCATTTACGAGGACGAAAATCCCACTTTTCATGCAGTGAGTGTAGCCTGATGTGTATCGAGGAAGCCGTATTTAATCCAGAAGAGACCTTATCGTTGCCGGACAGACCGTATTAGTCCAGAAGAAGTTCTATTCAATCCAGAACAGCACCAGTGGGAGGAAAACGCGCCAGGGAGTACTGGCCCTTTAATTGGCTGTGGCACCACGGTAGCTCCGCAGCAGCATGTACCAACTGTGGTGTGAAACGCACCATTAAAATAGGACCACAATAAATTTGAAGCAAGCAGGCAGACACAGCAACTTATCGATTTGAAAGACGCGCCGTTGTCAGACCCTGGCAAAAGCACGCACCCTATGCACGCACACAGCAGCCCACACTACAACGAATAAGATAATGTCAGAGTTTGATAACGTCAAAAGGTTGAAACAGGGAGGCATGCAGCTTACCAAGACATCCAACGCCAGCAGCCCAGGTGTACATCAACCCAAAGGGGACAATCACAGCAGAAGGCAGCTCTATGAAGGAACGCACGTTAGTGCCACATGCACGGCAACACAAAACAGGTGGTCTAAGTTACGTACTCGGACACAAAATCTGCTAACATGACGGCAGCTAATAGAGCGGTGGCTAACATAGCAACCGATGCTAGCGTGATCCCAAACATGGAGGACTTGATCGCTCAGGGCTTGGAAAAGCAACTAAGTGTGCTTGAATCAGTGGTTTACAATGCAATAAAGGGAGCGCTAACGGAATTTAATGCCTCATTGCAACACATCAGGGCAGAGCCTGAGACAGCGGGAATTACGGTGCGTGTTTTGATGCAACCTGACTACGGCGCATTGTGCCAGTGGCAGCGGGAGCTTGAAAAAGCACAACACGAGATACATGTTAGGAGCACCCCGGACCTGCTCGTCCACCCGGCCACACGGAGAGTGACCCACGGAGGGAGAGAGTTCGCAGTGAAGAGAGTTCTAACGGAAATGAATGCCTCGCAGCAACACATCGGGGCAGAGCCTGATGTGCATGAAATTACGGTATGTGATCCGATGCAACCGCAACCGGACTGCGGCACTTTCATGATCCAACGGCCTCGGGAGCTTGAAGAGACACAACACGAGCTACATGCTAAAGGCACCTCAAACTCGCTTATCTACCTGGCCACCCTGAGAACGACCCACGGAGGGAGAGAGTTCACCTCCACTACAGCCACAGATGTGGGCATCTTCTATCGGGAGGTGGATATGGAGGACGGCGCGACACCCACACGAGCCACTCCGCACCGCGGCCTGTTGCCGACAACGGAACCAGAAGATGGCGGGGTAACTACGCGGCTGGTGCTGGAGGTTTTTGTAACACCGTTCATATTTAGCAGAAGAAGTTTATCAGACCTGTTTCAACGTACCTGTGACTTTAAACAGGAGGGGCAATTGTGGGCTGGAGTTTACGCGTGTTGCGTTTGATGTGGCCACGTATCTTGCAGATAGGGGTTGGGGTCTGCGGTCTCAGAGGGTTAGGGGATTTATTTTATTGTTTATGTTTTTACCACACTTTGCTCAGAGCTAACAGTTCACCCTTTGACACAAATTTATCAGTGAATTCCAGTAGGGTACTCGAGACATGTATGCATGTACATTTTGAAGATGGCTGAGCTTTCAATCCTTTCAGTTAACATCAAGGGGCTAAACGGGCCGATCAAACGAGCTAAATTCCTGGACTATTTAAGAAGGAAAAACATGGATGTGGCGCTTATACAAGAGTCATATTTACAAAAGAGATGTAAATCGTCTACAAAATAAATACTTCAAGGTTGCTGCCTCATCTAGTGACGACACCAAAACCAAGGGTTCCATTGTGTTGCTGTCGCAGAAATGTGCACTCACTGTAGACAAAAACACTGCTTTCTCTCAATGAATATTCACTAATTATAGGGGGAGACATGAATGCAGTACTATATTTAAATCAGGATAAATCAGGGATCAATCACACAAAAGTCCAAAAACATATATCAGACATGTTTAAAGCAGTTGTGGAATCCCACCATTTTACAGATATATGGAGGATGCACAACCCTACTAGCAAGGATTACACCTTCTTTTCCACACTTCACTTCACCCACTCCCGCATTGATTAGTGGGAATGCTGATTCAACAGCATTCCAACTATTCTCACTACTTCAACTATTAATCCAGTTTAGCTTTAGCATTTTAGCTATTCAGCACACACAAACACACACTCACACAGAGACACACACACACACACACACACACACACACACACACACACAGAGATAAGGAGAGACAGACACAAGCTCTTTAGGGTCATGCTTGTATGTCTGATAATAATACAAAGTATTTATACTTTCAGCCTTTTTAGTAAATTTATTTGCACTTCCACTTTTGACAGTATTACAGTTTAGCTTCCAGCTTGTCTAGAAATGTATTTCAGTTCTTAGCTTATTAAGGTAATGCAGTTCAGCTTCCAACTGACAATTTTACATTTCAACTTCCAAGTTTTTCAGCAGTGCAGTGCACCATTTGAGATTTTTCGAACAATTTCTTTCATATTTCTGCATTTTCATCTGTTTCTCACAGCATTTGTAAGTGTCCCATACTTATTCATAATTCAGTTATAAAATAAATTCAGATCTCACAATGTTCTACATCGTTTGGCATCGTTGAACTTTTCAAGCCAACAATTCAGTTTAGTGTCAGCTTTTCAAAAAAAAGCTTTAAATATTCCATATCTTTTATACATTAGTGGTGTTATTCAACTTTTTAATGAAATTCATGTTAATTTAAACCATTCATACTTTTCCAACTATCCTCACTACTTCAAACTTACAAATTTAAGCTATTAATCCAGTTTAGCTTTAGCAATTTAGCTATTCAGCATTCCCACGCATTTTCTGCAGGAAATTTTCTTGTTATATTTTTGTCCTTCCAGAAAAATGCAAGTGAGTTTTTTTGTGATTGCTGCGGGCAAAAATCCTTGATTATACGTTTTCTTAAAAAATGCGATGAAAATGCGGGAACTTGCAAAAATTGCAGGAACTTGCAAAAACTGCAGTTTCATCATGGCTTCATCGCGGGGTTTGCAGCTTTTCGATGATGTTCACGTTGCGTAATTATGTCACTTCATAACGTTCCCATGGCAACAGGGGAAAATGTCTGCTCTTGTGTAAAGTAAACGCAACATTTTTCAACTTTCTGCTAAGATATATGTGACTTTTTTGCAACGCAAATGCGGGGATTATGAAATCATGCAAGCCCCGCATATTTTGTGTGGAAATCGGCAATTTATGCGACGAAAGTGCGGCGTATTTGATTATGCATTGAATTATGCAGGGGCGCAACTACATAGTGTCAGAGGGGTATGCAGCAACAATTTTGGCGCCCCCCTCCCCCCCACAAAAAACAAATAAATAAGTGTGCCGGACATATGTATGGGCTTTAAATAAAAAAGGTTTATTTTAAAGTATATCAGCCACTGTAGGCCTACCAAAATTATAAATAATTATATGGTAATTAATATATTACATATTTATAAATACGGGCTTGACAGTAACGGTTACCCTTGGCAACCAAATTGTGACAAGTGGCAACCTAATCATCACCCCTGGTTGCCCCCATGGCAACCACATTATTGTAGTCCACTTTTCTCTTGTACTGTACAATAAATTACAATAAATAAATCATCATTTACTGGACATTTAGTTTTGTGTGGATATAGAACTCCTACGTGATGTCATCACTGGTCTCATCTCTACGTGATGTCATCACTGGTCTCATCTCTACTTGATGCCATCGCCGACCTCATGTCTGTCTCATTCACATATTGTCAAACAAACATTATGTAATTGATTTTCCATATTAGTTGTTCCATATTAACAATATTAAGAAATTAATCTGTTGGTATCAAGTGGCTCCCCCTACACTTCCACCTAATGTTAGACCTACCTGTTGCCTTCCCCTGTCTTTCCTGATCCACCATCCTCACACCTGAATGAAATGAACTCACTGTTAAATATAACAGATCTAAATTCAATTCTTAAATCAGCCTAGTGATGGCATCCGATAAGACAACTATTATGCTCGGTTTTGCATATTCTATGCTAGCTGTAAACCCCCATTTGGCTGCTACATTGCCAGTGTTAGCAAACGCTAGCTAGTCTGTTAACATGATTTGCAAGCCCCCAAGAACAGACGTCACACTTTAAATCCTACCTGTTGCCTTTCACCATCCACTTATTTAACTGCTGTTGCATCCATTGACATGCCATTTCCTTTTCACTCTTTCTTTTTCTATTTTAGCATCCGACAGCTTTTTTGCTTTATCCATCTTTTTCCATAGACGACAACTCACTACTCGTACCTGCTCGCTCAGCGCTCACGGCACCCCCGATATTACGAATCCTACTATGGCCACGCCAAGACCGCACTTCAATAGCCCGGGCCTTGGCGTGGCCATAGTAGAGCGCTCCCCGCTCCCTCTTCTACAGTATGTCAAAATTCTATGATGGAATCTTATGAGGCTAGAGTAGGGCGCCTACTCTAGCCTGTTAGTCCTCTACAATGTTATGTAACATTGAGGACATGCAGAAATGATTTAGAAACACACAAAAGCAGTTACATATAGAAAATACCCAAAAAATAATTTGTAAATCTTTTTTTTGTTTTGTTTTTTTTGGGGGTTTTTTACCATCGCTTTGGCGCCTCCCATGGTGCTGCGCCGCATATAGCGCATACCCACTTTTTGTGCCACTGTGCGATCGCATAATCACGTTTTTATAAATAGGGACTGTTTAAGGCAATGTTCCACACGATAGCACCTGTACCTGCACTAACCTAGGCGCAAGTCTAACGGTAGGGGGCGCTGTTACGCGCATTGCTTTCTAGCGTTGTGATTGGCCGAGCGACCGTAGCTGCACGTGCAACTCGCGTTAGACCTATGGCTAACAGTTAAAAAGTTAGGGGTAGGGTTAGGGTGTCCAACTATCATACAGGGAGTGGTTTGTGGTGTTTAAAAAGGCCTTGTTTTAGGCTGTCTGTCCACGTTTCCTGACGTTTTTTCGCTAGCTTGTTAGCTTGTTAACTATTTTTCCTCCACTAAAAAGATCTTCTCAACAACTACCATTACTTTTTCTTTAATTCTCTTGGTGGAATCAAGAGGAAACATCTGTCAGTCATGTCTACACAGGGTAAGTAAATAAAAAAGAGCAAATGTTGTGTTTTAATTCTATTGTAAGATATTTCATTCATTCATTCATTCATTCATTCATGAATTAAAAGCGTTAAAGCTTAAGTTAAGCTAACTTAATAGATATTCTGTGTGTGTGTGTGTGTGTGTGTGTGTGTGTGTGTGCATGCACGCGTATGGGTGTGTAACAATAACTTACGGGAGTGAGAAATACAAGGCATCGTGGCTAACACTAATGTTACATAGTTTATGACAAATCGTTTCAGGATGTTCTGTGTGAAATAGCCCTTAAAGTGTTTAAAAATTGATGGTTTGTGACTAAAACTTTATCATGAGCTGCTTTAGAGAAGAGTCCCACACACTGACCATTACGCAAGCAATAATTTATTTAGAAAAATACAACGTTTCGGTCTCAGACCTTCATCAGGTAAATCATGAGTAAATCATGAGCTGCTCTAACACATAAGCCCTCGCCATATGATCCATTTTCATCATGATGAGGTTTAACAAATCTTAATGTAGCCATCCATCCATCTTCGTCCGCTTATCCGGGGTCGGGTCGCGGGGGTAGCAGCTCCAGCAGGGGACCCCAAACTTCCCTTTCCCGAGCCACATTAACCAGCTCCGACTGGGGTATCCCGAGGCGTTCCCAGGCCAGGTTGGAGATATAATCCCTCCACCTAGTCCTGGGTCTTCCCCGGGGCCTCCTCCCAGCTGGACGTGCCTGGAACACCTCCCTAGGGTGGTACCAGATGCCCGAACCACCTCAACTGGCTCCTTTCGACGCGAAGGAGCAGCGGCTCTACTTCGAGCTCCTCACGGATAACTGAGATTCTCCCTTAGAGAATCTTAATGTAGCCTAATGTAAAATTTTCATTTTCTTTTGTGCTAACCTTATAAACCAATATGGGGGATAGTTTTTATTGTTAGCTGCCATAGTCTGTCCTTGTTATAGTGTTGACTTCCTATATTACCTTCTAAAAGCTGTATTCTCATGGGGCAATCTATTAGAAAAAGGTTGCTTTTAAATCACTAAAATAGTTGTGACAATCCCGTTTGGTGTGCTTCTCAATGCTTTTAGTGTTGGGGGCTAACACTAATGTTACTTTGACTTTATGACAAGTGCGTTCTGACTGATCTGTCACCTCACGTTCTCTGACAGTCATTTCTAATTAGCATGCTAGATCGCTAGCTAACTAGCTTGTTAGCCGTCCATTGTCCTTCTATTTTCGTTACTAAAAAAATAAGCTCGACATCCACTGAGGCAAAATGCTTATGTTATCAGTAGTTAGCTTGTTCTGGTTTCCTAACGGCGTCGCAAGTTATAGCAGCTTAGCTGGGAGCTTCACCCACCTAAAGTTAATGTTAGTGCCCATAAGGCGGTCCTTATGGGCACTAATAGTAGTGTCAACTTCCTATATTACCATCTAACAGACGTATTCACAGTAACGGTCCAATATGCTACAAACAAGGTGCTTTTAAATCACTAAATTAGTTGTGACAGCCCCGTTTGGCCTACTTCTCAATTCCGTTAGCATCGTGGCTAACACTAATGTTACATAGTTTATGACAAATCATTTCAGGATGTTCTGTGTGAAATAGCCCTTAAAGTGTTTAAAATGAGTGTTTTGTGACTACAATTTTATCATGAGCTGCTTTAACACATAAGGTCTCGCCATATGATCCATTTTCAGCATGATCAGGCTTAACAAAATCTTAATGTAACCTAATGTAAAAATTTCATTTCGTTTTGTGCTAACCTTATAAACCAATGTGGGGGAATAGTTAACTGTAAACATCTTAAAAAATCTTAAACATCCGGCCTGCAGACTATCTAAGTGGGAAAGCAGTGGATGACTGTATAGCAGGCGGTCAATGGAGTAACCCCTTTCCAACATCTAGAGGTAAATCAATGCTTTTCTTTTCCCCCTTGCTCCTTATCTAGCTGTTTCTCACAGTTTAATTTGCTCTATTTACCCTGTGTTCTACATTTTACAAATTATGTTTGTGATGTGCTATTTTTTCTTCTTCTAGTACACATTAATAATACTTACTGTTTCAAGTTTCTGGTATCAACATTAATCCAACTTAAAGTTAAATAAAGTTGATTAACACATCTTTAAAAGGGTTTGAACAAGACCTGCACATTAAAACCTTCATGTAGGTATAGTGTGTATTGCAGAGCTACTGTATAAGACTATATTAGTTTTAGCTTTTTCTAGGAAATAACTTTTTTGTGGGTGGGTGTGATCGCGAGTACAGGGGGGTATGAACAGTAAGGGAGCATTCAATCCAGTGTGAAAGTCGGGTATACACCAGTTCTTATCATCTGTTTAAACTCAGCGCAGTAACCCCTTTCCCCGGTCACATTCTTCTGTATTTTATAGTAGCACGATTACTTTCTTTCGCATTAATCTATAAACCAATATGGCAGATAGTTACGTGTAAACATCTTAGGTTAACTAATATTGTATTAGTTGTCTACCCTTGTAACAGAAGTCAAAACAGTAACACATGAAATAACACAAAGTCAAGTACATTTACATTTAGTGCTTATAAGGAATTGATACCTTTTTTATGGTATATTAGCACTTCACAGAGGAAAATCCCACCAATTACATGTGTAAAGTGTTGTAGGACTGTTTATAAAATAATAAGACATTTGGTTTTTGTTTTTGTTCTGTTTTAGGATGTTGTATTTTAGATGGTGACATTCAGGGTCTTTTTTTTTAAAAACTGTATCCCTTTATGTTTTTAGGTCACCTGCAAAGTTTGTCATTCCTTCACCTCAGGTACGTTTATACAAGCACTGTCAATTCATTGGCATGAATAGTTTGAAAGTTACCAACGCTTAAAAATAAAGTGGTTGTACTCTGAGGTAGCTAATACATGGAGAGGGCAGTTCAATTTTAATTTATTATTATCATTATTATTGATTGTGTTAAGTTAGTTTGTAACTAGTTGTTTTTGACAAATCGATTACTTCTGATCATAAGCGGATGCTATTTCGCAAAATCACTACCTGTTTGTTTACTTCTTGCTAGTTAAAAGTGATATTGGAACTGAATCCCTACTAAAACAGCTCACTGTTCTAACGTGTTTAACTATCTAGAGGTGACTGTTTTGTTTATAGTAGTTCTTCTTGAAATTATACCTACCAGTGACTTTGTTGTAAGATATTGATAACTCGTGTGAAAACATCAACAGTCTAATTAGTAATGTTTCATGACTGCAAATAATCAGCTATTTACCTTGATCGCTGATTTCATGTGTATGGGAGAAAAAGTGCATGTACAGACACTAATATATAGTGGGGCAAAAAGTATTTAGTCAGCCACCAATTGTGCAAGTTCTCCCACTTAAAAAGATGAGAGAGGCCTGTAATTTTCATCATAAGTACACTTCAACTATGAGAGACAAAATGAGAAAAGACATCCAGAAAATCACATTGTAGGATTTTTAATGAATTTATTTGCAAATTATGGTGGGAAATAAGTATTTGGTCAATAACAAAAGTTCATCTCAATACTTTATTATATACCCTTTGTTGGCAATGACAGAGGTCAAACGTTTTCTGTAAGTTTTCACAAGGTTTTCACACACTGTTGCTGGTATTTTGGCCCATTCCTCCATGCAGATCTCCTCTAGAGCATGTTTTGGGGCTGTCGCTGGGCAACACAGACTTTCAACTCCCTCCAAAGATTTTCTATGGGGTTGAGATCTGGAGACTGGCTAGGCCACTCCAGGACCTTGAAATGCTTCCTACGAACCCACTGCTTTGTTGCCCTGGCGGTGTGTTTGGGATCATTGTCATGCTGAAAGACCCAGTCAAGTTTCATCTTCAATGCCCTTGCTGATGGAAGGAGGTTTTCACTCAAAATCTCACGATACATGGCCCCATTCATTCTTTCCTTTACATGGATCAGTCATCCTGGTCCCTTTGCATTAAAACAGCCCCAAAGCATGATGTTTCCACCCCCATGCTTCACAGTAGGTATGGTGTTCTTTGGATGCAACTCAGCATTCTTTCCCCTCCGAACACGACGAGTTGAGTTTTTTTACCAAAAAGTTCTATTTTGGTTTCATCTGACCATATGACAGTCTCCCAATCCTCTTCTGGATCAGCCAAATGCTCTCTAGCAAACTCTAGACGGGCCTGGACATGTACTGGCTTAAGCAGGGGGACATGTCTGGCACTGCAGGATTTGAGTCCCTGGCGGCGTAGTGTGTTACTGATGGTAGCCTTTGTTACTTTGGTCCCAGCTCTCTGCAGGTCATTCACTAGGTCCCCCCGTGTGGTTCTGGGATTTTTGCTCACCGTTCTTGTGATCATTTTGACCCCACGGGGCGAGATCTTGCGTGGAGCCCCGGATCGAGGGAGATTATTAGTGGTCTTGTATGTCTTCCATTTTCTTATAATTTCTCCCACAGTTGATTTCTTCACACCAAGCTGCTTACCTATTGCAGATTCAAGTCTTCCCAGCCTGGTGCAGGTCTACAATTTTGTTTCTGGTGTCCTTTGACAGCTCTTTGGTCTTGGCCATAGTGGAGTTTGGAGTGTGACTGTTTGAGGTTGTGGACAGGTGTCTTTTATACTGATAACAAGTTCAAACAGGTGCCATTAATACAGGTAACGAGTGGAGGACAGAGGAGCCTCTTAAAGAAGAAGTTACAGGTCTCTGAGAGCCAGAAATCTTGCTTGTTTGTAGGTGACCAAATACTTATTTTCCCGAGGAATTTGCAAATAAAGTCATTAAAAATCTTACAATCAAGGGAGATTATTAGTGGTCTTGTATGTCTTCCATTTTCTTATAATTTCTCCCACAGTTGATTTCTTCACACCAAGCTGCTTACCTATTGCAGATTCAGTCTTCCCAGCCTGGTGCAGGTCTACAATTTTGTTTCTGGTGTCCTTTGACAGCTCTTTGGTCTTGGCCATAGTGGAGTTTGGAGTGTGACTGTTTGAGGTTGTGGACAGGTGTCTTTTATACTGATAACAAGTTCAAACAGGTGCCATTAATACAGGTAACGAGTGGAGGACAGAGGAGCCTCTTAAAGAAGAAGTTACAGGTCTCTGAGAGCCAGAAATCTTGCTTGTTTGTAGGTGACCAAATACTTATTTTCCCGAGGAATTTGCAAATAAATTCATTAAAAATCCTACAATGTGATTTTCTGAATTTTGTTTCTTCTCATTTTGTCTCTCATAGTTGAAGTGTACCTATGATGAAAATTACAGGCCTCTCTCATCTTTTTAAGTGGGAGAACTTGCACAATTGGTGGCTGACTAAATACTTTTTTGCCCCACTGTATTTTTGTTGTAGTTAACATTGGAACTTGCATCGTAGTTGCTGTATTGTTAAATTAACAAACTGTTCTCTTCGTCGTAGATCATTGATTGCATCATTCAGGAGAGTCAAAAGGGGGAAATCTGACCACAACTACAAATACAATAAAACGTGACAAAAAGCAGTTTCATCTCAAAAACACTACAGTGACCAAGAAAAGTACAGGTTGTTTACAACAAATGATGCGTGCTCCGAGACTACAACAGAAGTCAAACACAATCTTGTTTGTCATTATGTGATTTCTTTTACTAATGAAGGCTTTGGACTAAAATTGAACTGATGAGGCAACACACTGTTAGTCAAACTGGACTCTCTGGATTGTATCTCATTTTCTCACCAGTAACTGAAGCATCACCAATGCCACCGCTTGCTTTTTTCTCTTCTTTTCTTTTAAATGCAGGGCTGTGTTAAATGCAGGTATGTCACATTTGTGTTTATATAATAAATGTTTCTTTTGTTAACTTCCAAAATTATTAATTCTTTTCTGTTGTATATTCATATGGCAGCATTTTTTGTATTACAAAGTTCATATTCAACTACTTTTTTTTACAATAAAAATTAAGTTTAAATTGTTATGAACAGCATCTAGTGATAAAATGTGGCTGTTTGTGATTGCATGACTGTGCTTTTTAACTTAGGCTAAGATTTCTGACATATGCTCAAAACCTGAATGATACATACCCTTCTCTACGGTTTAACATATTTTTCCAATATTCAATGTTGGTTGTCAGCTATTCTGTGACATAAAGTATATACTTAAACAATTGCTGTAATGAGGCTGGTGTTATTATTTTTCTTATTTTCAACTAATCTCATTTTTAAAAACAAAAGAACAAAAAACAAAGCCAACATTGCATTTGTGGCTGTTTAGACCAAACACAGCCCTGCATTTAAAAAAAAGAAGAGAAAAAAGCAAGCGGTGGCATTGGTGATGCTTCAGTTACTGGTGAGAAAATGAGATACAATCCAGAGAGTCCAGTTTGACTAACAGTGTGTTGCCTCATCAGTTCAATTTTAGTCCAAAGCCTTCATTAGTAAAATAAATCACATAATGACAAACAAGATTGTGTTTGACTTCTGTTGTAGTCTCGGAGCACGCGTCATTTGTTGTAAACAACCTGTACTTTTCTTGGTCACTGTAGCGTTTTTGAGATGAAACTGCTTTTTGTCATGTTTTATTGTATTTGTAGTTGTGGTCAGATTTCCCCCTTTTGACTCTCCTGAATGATGCAATCAATGATCTACAACGAAGAGAACAGTTTGTTAATTTAACAATACAGCAACTACGATGCAAGTTCCAATGTTAACTACAACAAAAATATGTTAGTGTCTGTACATGCACTTTTTCTCCCATACACATATGAAATCAGCGATCAAGGTAAATAGCTGATTATTTGCAGTCATGAAACATTACTAATTAGACTGTTGATGTTTTCACACGAGTTATCAATAGGTATAATTTCAAGAAGAACTACTATAAACAAAACAGTCACCTCTAGATAGTTAAACACATGTTAGAACAGTGAGCTGTTTTAGTAGGGATTCAGTTCCAATATCACTTTTAACTAGCAAGAAGTAAACAAACAGGTAGTGATTTTGCGAAATAGCATCCGCTTAAGATCAGAAGTAATGTATTTGTCAAAAACAACTAGTTACAAACTAACTTAACACAATCAATAATAATAATAATAAATTAAAATTGAACTGCCCTCTCCATGTATTAGCTACCTCAGAGTACAACCACTTTATTTTTAAGCATTGGTAACTTTCAAACTATTCATGCCATTTGCAACTCATCAGATAATGCCTTGTTTAAACAGTGACAGTGCTTGTATAAACGTACCTGAGGTGAAGAAATGACAAACTTCGCAGGTGACCTAAAAACATAAAGGGATACAGTTTAAAAAAAAAGACCCTGAATGTCACCGTCTAAAATACAACATCCTAAAACAGAACAAAAACAAAAACCAAATGTTTTATTATTTTATAAACAGTCCTACAACACTTTACACATGTAATTGGTGGGATTTTCCTCTGTGAAGTGCTAATATACCATAAAAAAGGTATCAATTCCTTATTAAGCACTAAATGTAAATGTACTTGACTTTGTGTTATTTCATGTGTTACTGTTTTGACTTCTGTTACAAGGGTAGACAACTAATACAATATTAGTTAACCTAAGATGTTTACACGTAACTATCTGCCATATTGGTTTATAGATTAATGCGAAAGAAAGTAATCATGTGCTACTATAAAATACAGAAGAATGTGACCGGGGAAAGGGATTACTGCGCTGAGTTTAAACAGAAGATAAGAACTGGTCTATACCCGACTTAGATTAGGTCACACTGGATTGAATGCTCCCTTACTGTTCATACCCCCCTGTACTCGCGATCACACCCACCCACAAAAAAGTTATTTCCTAGAAAAAGCTAAAACTAATATAGTCTTATACAGTAGCTCTGCAATACACACTATACCTACATGAAGGTTTTAATGTGCAGGTCTTGTTCAAACCCTTTTAAAGATGTGTTAATCAACTTTAAGTTGGATTAATGTTGATACCAGAAACTTGAAACAGTAAGTATTATTAATGTGTACTAGAAGAAGAAAAAATAGCACATCACAAACATAATTTGTAAAATGTAGAACACAGGGTAAATAGAGCAAATCAAACGTTTGTGAGATTGCGGTGCACTGTGAGAAACATCTAGATAAGGAGCAAGGGGGCAAAGAAAAGTATTGATTTACCTCCAGATGTTGGAAAGGGGTTACTCCATTGACCGCCTGCTATACAGTCATCCACTGCTTTCCCACTTAGATAGTCTGCAGGCCGGATGTTTAAGATTTTTTAAGATGTTTACAGTTAACTATTCCCCCACATTGGTTTATAAGGTTAGCACAAAACGAAATGAAATTTTTACATTAGGTTACATTAAGATTTTTGTTAAGCCTGATCATTTTGAAAATGGATCATATGGCGAGACCTTATGTGTTAAAGCAGCTCATGATAAAATTGTAGACACAAAACACTCATTTTAAACACTTTAAGGGCTATTTCACACAGAACATCCTGAAATGATTTGTAATAAACTATGTAACATTAGTGTTAGCCACGATGCTAACGGAATTGAGAAGTAGGCCAAACGGAGCTGTCACAACTAATTTAGTGATTTAAAAGCACCTTGTTTGTAGCATATTGGACCGTTACTGTGAATATGTCTGTTAGATGGTAATATAGGAAGTTGACACTATTAAAAAGGACCGCCTTTTGGGCGCTAACATTAACTTTAGGTGGGTGAAGCTCCCAGCTAAGCTGCTATAACTTGCGACGCTGTTAGGAAACCAGATCAAGCTAACTACTGATAACATAAGCATTTTGGCTCAGTGGGTGTCAAGCTTATTGTTTTAGTGAAGTAAATAGAAGGACAATGGACAGCTAACAAGCTAGTTAGCTAGCGATCTAGCATGCTAATTAGAAATGACTGTCAGAGAACGTGAGGTGACAGTCAGAACGCACTTGTTATAAAGTAAAAGTAACATTAGTGTTAGCCACGATGCTAACGGAATTGAGAAGTAGGCCAAACGGGGGTGTCACAACTAATTTAGTGATTTAAAAGCACCCTGTTTCTAGCATATTGGACCGTTACTGTGAATACGTCTGTTAGATGGTGTGGTAAATTAAGTTGCAGCACTGCGTTGCCGATGTGTGGAAAAGGAACTTCGTTGACACTGTTCTTGATTATAAAAGGTTTATTACATCAAGGATTTCAGCATCATGACGGATCCTGCAGAACCTGGAGAGTACAAAGCCAATATGCACTCTGTCTTGCTGCAGCAAGAACATGGCTTATAAGGGGTACGTTTAGGTAACATGTTAGATAAAGTAAATAGATGTGAGTTGGCAAGTAAAGGTCTGAGTCCCTTTGAGGTCAGAGTCTTTTTTGGGGGGCTCCAACACTACACATAAAATCATTGATCCCACTCAGCCCCCAATCACAGAATCACATAAAACATCCTCTTCAACACATCACTCCACTGAGAGGAAAATCATTAAACTTACTTCACTAACACAGTGCTCATTATGTCTCAGCACATTTGAGCTTTATACAAACTTTAACCTTATAGGCTCTTCAGATACTATACAATGGTAATATAGGAAGTTGACACTATAAAAAGGACCGCCTTATGTTCGCTAACATTAACTTTAGGTGGGTGAAGCTCCCAGCTATGCTGCTATAACTTGCAACGCCATTAGGAAACAAGAACAAGCTAACTACTGATAACATAAGCATTTTGGGTCAGTGGATGTTGATCTTATTGTTTTAGTGAAGTAAATAGAAGGAAAATGGATGGCTAACAAGCTAGTTAGCTAGCGATCTAGCATGCTAGTTAGAAATGACTGCCAGAGAACGTGAGGTGACAGATCAGTCAGAATGCACTTGTCATAAAGTAAAAGTAACATTAGTGTTAGCCCCCAACGCTAAAAGCATTGAGAAGCACACCAAACGGGGTTGTCACAACTATTTTAGTGATTTAAAAGCAACCTTTTTCTAGTAGATTGCCCTATTACTGAGAATACAGCTTTTAGAAGGTAATACAGGAAGTCAACACTATAACAAGGACAGACTATGGCAGCTAACAATAAAAACTATCCCCCATATTGGTTTATAAGGTTAGCACCAAAGAAAATGAAAATGTTACGTTAGGCTACATTAAGATTTGTTAAACCTCATCATGATGAAAATGGATCATATGGCGAGGGATTATGTGTTAGAGCAGCTCATGATTTACTCATGATTTACCTGATGAAGGTCTGAGACCGAAACGTTGTATTTTTTAAAATAAATTATTGCTTGCGTAATGGTCAGTGTGTGGGACTCTCTAAAGCAGCTCATGATAAAGTTTTAGTCACAAACCATCAATTTTTAAACACTTTAAGGGCTATTTCACACAGAACATCCTGAAATGATTTGTCATAAACTATGTAACTATTAGTGTTAGCCACGATGCCTTGTATTTCTCACTCCCGTAACTTATTGTTACACACCCATACGCACACACACACACACACCCAGAATATATATTAAGTTAGCTAAAACACATGGATAAGGACTAATGATGCAGATTAGATAAACATATATGCCACTTTAACGTTTTAATTCATGAATGAATGAATGAAATATCTTACAATAGACTTAAAACACAACACTTTTTTTTTTATTTACTTACCCTGTGTAGACATGTCTGAAAAATTTTTCCTCTTGATTCCACCAAGAGAATTAAAGAAAAAGTAACGGTAGTTGTTGAGAAGATCTTTTTAGTGGAGGAAAAATAGCTGTGAGAAAAACGAGCTAACAAGCTAGCGAAAAAAACGTCAGGAAATGTGGACAGACAGCCTAAAACAAGGCCTTTTTAAACACCACAAACCACTCCCTGTATGACAGTTGGACACCCTAACCCTAACCCTAGCCATAGGTCTAACTCTACGTTTTTTAACACCTTTACATATCTAAATAAAATGCAATATTAGCGCCGGCCGTCACACCCCCCTACGCAGATACGGATCAGATAACGACGTCATCACGCACGCGAGTTGCGCAGGCAGCTACGGCCGCTCAACCAATCACAACGCTAGAAAGCTATGCGCGTAACAGCGCCCCCTACCGTTAGACTTGCGCCTAGGTTAGTGCAGGTACTATTACTACTGTCCTCCTGCAACTCAGATCCAACACAGTGCCAGAAGTTCCTAAAATAACTAAACCTGCCTCTTCTTGACCCAGAGGAGGCAGAAGAACTGGGTCAACCTATAACGTTAGAGGAACTTCAGCATTAAAAACAGTTAAAAAAAGGGAAAACGCCAGGGTTGGATGGAATTCCATCAGAACGTTTTGACATATTAGGACCTACCATTTTACAAGCTTTAACTTCAGCCATAGACATACTTTTAACCAACAAACTAACACTGCACTAATTTCTGTTGTACCCAAAAAGGGCAAAGATCTTACGGAGTGCTCAAATTACAGACCCATCAGCCTCATTGGGACTGATATTAAGCTTTATTCTAAAGTCTTGGCACTCCGCTTAGAACGCTTTATTGAGAAGCTAGTCCACCCTGACCAATCAGGTTTTATACCAAAGCGTCATGCTGCAGACAATGTACGCAGACTATTTCATGTAATAGAAGAAGCAAAAAACAATGGCAGCAGTTTTATCAGTCAAAAAAGGTTTTCGACCGCCTACAGTGGAACTACTTCTGGCAAGTAATGGAGAGGCTTGGTTTGGGTGCCAAATTCATTGACATGGTGCATACTTTATATGTGAATCCCACGGCCATAGTCTCAACCAATGGCTTGCATTCTCATCAATTTCCCATCGAGCGGGGCTCGCGACAGGGATGTCCACTTTCCCCCATGCTATTTGCAATCTCTCTTGAACCGTTAGCCCAAGCCATAAGGCATAGTAAAATTTGTAATGTCCAGATTAAATCCAATAGTAGCTCAGTATCATTATTTGCAGATGATATTTTGTTGTACATCTCTGATCTTGAGGACTCTATTCCAAAAATTCTTAAGATCTTCTACGAATTTGGCTCAATCTCCGGCTATAAAATTAACTGGAAAAAATCGAATCTTTTATTGAACAACAGGCATGTGGCATCAGCTATTAGTGTTACAATACCAACCCAAAGCAAAATTACATATTTGGGCATTACCATACACGCATCGCTACAGCGAGTTGTCCAGGACTATGAAACTATATTAAGTAGTGTTCCAAGGGATCTGGCCAATTGGTCTGCGCTGTCGGCATCACTACAGTCCAGGATTGCTGTTGTTAAAATGAACATAGTTCCTCGTGTGAATTTCTTAAGTACAATGATCTTACCCCAACAAATCCAATTCTGGAAGAAACTTGATACCTTAATTTGGCAGTATATTTGGTACAATGAACAACCTAGGCTAAAATACTCTAACCTGCAACGTACCACAAACATGGGAGGCTTGGCCCTCCCTTACCTTAAAGTGTATCACAGAGCCTTTCAGCTACGGGCCCTCAGAGTGTGGATGGACCCCTCATCCATGGAGAGAAATAGCGCAAAACCTCACTGGAAGTCTAAGACTGCAAGACCTTGCCTTTGCAGGTGTGTGTCCAAAAACGTGTATGCTAGCCTATGGCTCTATTATCACCAACACATTGACCAACTTTAAACAGGTGGAGGAGCAACTATGCTACACCAATAAGTGGCATTTGAATACTGCAATATGGCACAATGCATACTTAATGTCTGGTAACAAACCCATTGCTTGTAAGCAGTGGAGTGACAGAGGTATTTATACTTTAGACCAGCTAAAGAGCTTTTGAAGACCTGAGTGCTATTTTTGCGGTCCCCAGGACATCTTTCTACCTTTATCTTCACTTAAGATCAGCCCTAAATTGTTATGGAGTGCCATGGGAAAACAGTCTTGAGGCACACTGTTAGGGAAATTATGATACATACTTTCCCTCTTGTTATTTATTAAACTGTTTGCATAGAATAATATTATATTCTCTCTCTCTGTTAAATTAATTGTGGATGTGTGTGGATATTGTAAAGAAACCAAAACACTGCTTGAACTCACAAGATAACATGGGAGCCACTGTTTTTGTCCTTGTTTAAGCAAGGTGTGTTCCTTACGGCATACATGCCCTCCAGACCAGATAGGGGAGACGTCATCGATTCTGACAAGATAACAATTGACGACATATACTCTGTATCATGATTTATTACATTTCACTTGGTATTATAAAAGCAGCTGTAGAGAGCTTTTCGTTCGGTCATTGTTTGTACTATTTTGTAGTGCAGAAAATGCCTCCTTGTTGGGTTCTCAAGTAAAATTAACTTTAATATAACTTCAGTGGCCCTGTCTATTATTTGATAATGTAATTAGTCTAACACGCACCCAGTCATTAAATTGTTTGTTGATTTTCCTGTGAGAGGATTAGTGTCCAAAATTTATGCTGAACTGATGCAAGTATCCATAGGAGAACTCCCAATAGTAAAGAAATGGGAGCGAGAGCTGAGCCCTGAGGGGAACGCAATTAATTGGGAGACAGTTTGGGACAACATTTTCCACTGTTCCAAGAACCCAAACCACCAGTATATCCACTTCAACATATGTCATAGGACATAATGGACTCCCCAGAAGAGATATGTCTCTAAAGTCATTCCAACTCCCTATTGTACGTTCTGTCAACCTGAACAAACTGGAACTTTTCTGCATATGGTCTGGGAGTGTGAACAGGTGCATGAGTTCTGTAATAAAACAACATCAATAATATCTGATGTGATAGGATGTCGAATTCCTACTGACCCGATTGTTTTGTTACTTAACAATGACTCTAAATTGGAAAGTTTGGCTAGCCGGCTCAACTGCAACCAAGAAAATGATAGCTCAGCGCTGGCTCCCCCCTCACTCACTTTGTATAAAACAGTGGTTGGCGTATTTTCTGGACATAGTTATGCTCGAGTTCTCTACAGCAAGGATTAACGAAGCTAAATCCTCAACTATCAACCTATGGAAAAGTGCAGCAGCACAAATATCAGACCTAATGACCTCAGCGCCACAAGAACTAGAGGAGAGTGACTAGGCAAGGTGTGATTTCTGTTTGTTTATTTGTTTTATTTTCCTCAAGACCGCAGAGGGTGGGTGAGGGTTTTTGTTCTTGTTCAGTTTGTATTTCTCTGTTCTTTATGTCTGCATAAAAAAAAATTTAAAAAAAATATAAAAAGTTGATCTAAAAAAAATTAGAGTGGTTGAAGTCACCAATGTAGGCTGCCTCGGGATGGAGAGTTTGTTAACTGATAGCAGAATGCAGTTCTTTCATGGCAATCTTAGCATTAGCATCCGGTGGTATATAGGCTGCTGTTACTATAATTGACGTAAACTCTCTGGGCAGATACTGTAGAAAGGTCTACACTTAACCATGAGATACTCTAAGTTAGTAACAAAAGATAGCCGGTGCAACACAGATGTCTTCTTACTTGATGGTTTTATTACTTAAGGTGCAAAACAGTGACTAACGTTTCGATGTAGAGTTACATCTTCATCAGAGTCCTTGGAGAGAATGGGCAATGAAGCCCTTAATAAGAATCAACGGGTGCATGCGTGTTAGCTGCCTGAAGATACACCCATCTCAACCAAGGTGCACTCAATCATTAAAGGGCGAATGCCCACACACAGTTCAAAAGTGATTAAAAAATATATATATATATATATATATATATTATATTGATAAGTAACAATGTAGATATGTAGCAAATATAAAATGTTTACAATACAATGGAAATAAAAGTATATTCATCTTAAATACTATACTTTAACATATTTTGACTTTAGAGAAAGCAAGTTAAATTAAATTCTTCAATTAAACCTAGAGGTTCTGAAGTGCCGAGTGTATGTATCCAGAACGCTTCCCTGCATAGAAGTTTATTAATGATATCACCACCCCTGGATGGGGGTATGATTTTCTCAATTCCCCAAAACCTCAGTGATGCAGGGGAGCCATGATTGGCCTGCTTGTAATGCCTCGCCATGGCATATATTAAATTCTGGGTATGAATAGCTGTCTTATGTTCAGATATTCTTAGTTTGAGTTGACGTTTTGTTTGGCCTATATACGCCAATCCACAGGGACACTTTAGAAGGTACACTACATGTGTACTGTTACAATTAATAAATGAAGAGATGGAGTATTTCTTGCCAGTGCGAGGATGTGAAAATTCCTTCGCATTGGTCGAGTTAGAGCATTTACCACATTTATAGAAACCCAGAGGTGGATTGGGGAGCCAAGTGGTCAGAGGTGGATTGGACATATCTGAATGGACCAATCGGTCACGAATGTTGCCAGCACGCCTAAATATAAACCTAGGCGGATTGGCGCATATGTCTTTGAGTGTCGAGTCACTCTGAAGAACATGCCAGTGCTTACGAATAACATTTTTCATTCTTCCTGCTTCTGGAGTGTAGCCGGTCGAAAAAAATACTCTAGGTCTAGTATGTGACTTAAGTTTTTTCTTCAACAGTGAGGCGCGATCTGTACTAAGAGCCCTATCCCATGCTTTTGTAATATCAGATTTGTCATATCCTCGTTGTTCAAAACGGTGCGCTAAATGGGCTGCTTTTGACATAAAATCAGTTATGGTGCTACAATTTCTTCTGACTCGCAAAAACTGGCCCACTGGTGTGTTGCGGACTAGATGAGACAAGTGATTGCTGTCGGCTCTTAACAGGGTGTTCCTACTAAGGGGTTTGCGATAGATGGTGGATTGTAAAATATTATTTTCGTCCTTAGAAATAGTGAGCTCTAAGAAATCAATGGACTGATTATTGCATTCCATAGTAAAGGACAAATAATCTGTGGAAGAATTTACATAAGTCAAGGAATGGTTTAGCTCATTAAGTGTACCCTTCCATATTAAAAGAACATTGTCTATATATCTGCACCACAATGATATTTTGGAATGAAAGGGGTTATTTTCAATATTGTGTATATATTTTTCTTCCCATAAACCCATCACCAAACAGGCATAAAAGGGTGCAAAAGCACTCCCCATAGCAGTCCCTTTAATTGTAAATAAAATTTGCCAGAATATTTAAAGAGATTATTAGATTATTAGATTGATTGCTCGACTAGATTTACAAGAAATTCTGATGGAGGCAGAACATCAGTGGGACGTTTAGCGAGGTAATGCGACATGGCTTGTAGGCCTATATGGTGGGGTATGCATGTATAAAGACTTTGCACATCCAAAGACACAAGAATATCATTGCTTTCACAATTCCAATCATTAATCAAATTCAAAACATCAGTTGTATCCCCAAGGTATGATGGTAAGCTGTGAACGTGTTTTCTTAAAGTGCCCATATTATGCTCATTTTCAGGTTCATAACTGTATTTTAAGGTTGTACCAGAATAGGTTTACATGGTTTAATTTTCAAAAAACACCATATTTTTGTTGTACTCTCTCACTGCTGCAGATCCTCTTTTCACTGGGTCTCTGTTTTAGCTACAGAGTGAGACCTCTTTTCTTCTTCTTCTGTACTATCTTTAATTGCACTCGCACATGTGCAGTAGCTCAGATGTAGATCATGTCAGCTAGCTAGCTCTATAGACAGTAAAAGAAAGACCTTTTCTCCAACTTCAGTCAGTTACAAGGCAGGATTAGCTGGGAGACTTCTAAATGAGGGTGCACATGTAAGTAGTTCTTTTGTAGATTATGGTGAACTTGTGTGTGTTGTAGCAGTGCTTTGCTATTGAGAATGAGGTAGCATGCTAGCGTTAGCATTAGCGTTAGCATGCTAACGCTAATGCTACGAGCTAACAGTTGTGGTTAGCCAGCTCGTTTCGGCTTGTGACATCACAAGCCGATTTTGAACAGCTCACTCGGAGACGGAAGGCAGGACACATTCAGAAACCGTATCTCACTCAAAACAGCATGGATGGATTTTTTACAAAGTTTGTATGCGTGTGGAAGCACATATATATTATATTATGAAAATATTATGAAATATTTCATATTATATTTCATTTCATATTATGAAAAAAAACACGTTTTTTTTCATAATATGGGCACTTTAAAAAGAAATCAACGAATTGTGAGAGAGGCTCAGTGAGGCTCCCTATGCCAGATACAATAGGGCGCAAAGGAGGGTCATCAAGTCGTTTATGAATTTTGGGTAAACCATAGAATACAGGACATCGGGGATGGTCACTCAGTAGAAAAGCCTTTTCTTTATCAGTTATCCAGCCTTTTTTGTGAGATGTATCAATAAATTCATCAATCATTTTTTTTGTGCTAGAGGTAGAATTGCACAGGAGAGGCTGATAGTGTTTTTCATTATTTAACAATTTCAATATACCACAATCATAGTTCTTTAGACCCATAACAACAACAGCGCCCCTCTTGTCGGCAGGGCAAATAATAATGTCCTGTCTTGATTCCAAAGAGCGTAGCGCATCCAGTTCATTTTTTGTCATGTTTCTGTTTTTAATTTTAGAGGGACAAAGCGCACTTAATTTGGCCACGTCTTGCTCAACTAACTGGCTAAAAGTAACAATGGTGGCATTTAAATTAGAAGAAGGCAAAAACCTGGATTTCTTTTTAAAAGTCACTTCTCTGGGGCTTTCGCTATTATTGGAATCATAGTTTCTGCTTACAATATTACTATTAGACAAGACATTGAACCTGGAAAAGAAATGTTTAAGATGAAGCTGTGTAAAGAATTTAAACAAGTCCACTTTAAGAGAGAAAGCGTTGGTGAAATTAGACGGGGCAAACGAGAGTCCTTTCCGAAGCACTGCTTTCTCTGTATCCAAAAGGGCTGAGTCCGAGATGTTGATTACAGTCTCCTCTGGTGGTTCCGTGGGGACCAACGCGTCGGTGGCAGGGTTTCTCTTCTTCCCCCTTGAGCCCCGCCTTGTCTTTGGCGTTTGTAGCCTCGATCCCGAAAAGACATAGGGTTAGGATGTAGTAAGCCACCACCTCCAACGTCACTCAAGATCATCAGAGGAGTCTCTCTCACTCGCTGTTGAAAGAGGCACGTACCTGTTCGTCTTGGGCAGGGGCGGGCGGTTATTCCTAGGAAACCTCCTTCTGCTTCCTTGCCAATCATATACTGTCCCGTCTGCATAATCTTTAGTATCCCGTTCATATTTTCTTATCTTGTATAAGAGGCCCTTTCTTAAGCACATGACCCAAGCACATGACCCCTTTCATTCCAAAATATCATTGTGGTGCAGATATATAGACAATCTTTTAATATGGAAGGGTACACTTAATGAGCTAAACCATTTCTTGACTTATGTAAATTCTTCCACAGATTATTTGTCCTTTACTATGGAATGCAATAATCAGTCCATTGATTTCTTAGAGCTCACTATTTCTAAGGACGAAAATAATATTTTACAATCCACCCTCTATCGCAAACCCCTTAGTTCCTACTAAGGGGTTTGCGATAGAGGGTGGATTGTAAAATATAATAATACATAATACACCCTGTTAAGAGCCGACAGCAATCACTCGTCTCATCTAGTCCGCAACATACCAGTGGGCCTGTTTTTGCAAGTCAGAAGAAATTGTAGCACCATAACTGATTTTATGTCAAAAGCAGCCCATTTAGTGCACCGTTTTGAATAACGAGGATATGACAAATCTGATATTACAAAAGCATGGGATAGGGCTCTTAGTACAGATCTCACTGTTGAAGAAAAAACTTAAGTCACATACTAGACCTAGAGTATTTTTTTTCGACCGGCTACACTCCAGAAGCAGGAAGAATGAAAAATGTTATTCGCAAACATTGGCATGTTCTTAAGAGTGACTCGACACTCAAAGACATATGCGCCAATCCGCCTAGGTTTATATTTAGGCGTGCTGGCAACATTCGTGACCGATTGGTCCATTCAGATATGTCAAATCCACCTCTGACCACTTGGCTCCCCAATCCACCTCTGAGTTTCTATAAATGTGGTAACTGTGCGCAATGCTCTAACTCGACCAATGCGAAGGAATTTTCACATCCTCGCACTGGCAAGAAATACTCCATCTCTTCATTTATTAATTGTAACAGTACACATGTAGTGTACCTTCTAAAGTGTCCCTGTGGATTGGCGTATATAGGCCAAACAAAACATCAACTCAAACTACATTCGTACCCAGAATTTAACATATGCCATGGCGAGGCATTACAAGCAGGCCAATCATGGCTCCCCTGCATCACTGAGGTTTTGGGGAATTGAGAAAATCATACCCCCATCCAGGGGTGGTGATATCATTAATAAACTTCTATGCAGGGAAGCGTTCTGGATACATACACTCGGCACTTTAGAACCTCTAGGTTTAAATGAAGAATTTAATTTAACTTGCTTTCTCTAAAGTCAAAATATGTTAGAATATAGTTTTTAAGATGAATATACTTTTATTTCCATTGTATTGTAAACATTTTATATTTGCTACGGATCTACATTGTTACTTATCAATATTGTTTGTTTTTTTTAAATCACTTTTGAACTGTGTGTGGGCATTCGCCCTTTAATGACTGATTGAGTGTAACACCTTGGTTGTGATGGGTGTATCTTCAGGCAGCTAACACGCCCCCCTTACGCACCTTTTGATGATTATTATTAAGGGCTTCATTGCCCATTCTCTCCAAGGACTTTGATTAAGATGTAACTCTACATCGAAACGTTAGTCACTGTTTTGCACCTTAAGTAATAAAACCATCAAGTAAGAAGACATCTGTGTTGCACCGGCTATCTTTTGTTACTTTATACCGTTTTTGTGCCGCCTTGGTTGCACTGGATTGTTGTGGTCTGCAGAAGCGCAGAGAACTTTCTCTTTCTTATCTGAATACTCTAAGTTAGCTGAGCATTGGCAACATTGGCGAGGAAAAGGCTTGGAAGAGCAAGTCGATGTGGAGTTAGCTTTAGCCTCGCTCGAATTCCACCACGCGACCCCCTGCGGCGACGTTTGCGTGTTCATTTGAAGATCCCTCTAGTCGGTGTGGGGATGTTTGGAGATGTCGTTGGTTCAGATCTCAGGAAAAACGCTAATAACAATGTCAGAATTGCAGGAACCAATGTCCAAAAGTTCCTGTTGTTGGGAATTTGTAGGGTACAGATTCAATTATTGGCAAATTATCAAAGATCTTTTATCAATATTAATAAAGTTATGATTATGTGTATTCATAACTCCACTAAAATGACAAACAATCAAAACGGGGCACCACCCTGGAAGTCAGACCAATAATCAAACTGTGAAACAGTCTCATTTAGGTGGTGTTCCCTTTAAAATACAGACCTTAACTTGGTTAATCTATCTGGTATTCTTTAAAGGAACAAAAGGAAGGAATTCGAGCACTGACCTGTGTTCAACCAGCAATTATTACAATAGAATACACAAAATAATCACAGACAACTGCTATTTAAAATATAGTAGAATTTATTAACTCCAAAATGATCAATGGCCAATCAATAATCCTTCGATCAATTAAAACCAATATACCTTTTTTAAACTACAACAACAAAACAAAGCAAAAACAAACCAGCATGTGGTGAGACACTGTGTGTGTGTGTGTGTGTGTGTGTGTGTGTGTGTGTGTGTGTGTGTGTGTGTGTGTGAGAGAGAGAGAGAGAGAGAGAGAGAGAGAGAGAGAGAGTGTGTGTGAGGAGGAGGGGTGACGAAACCCGGGGGTTGCTAGGCTACGTCCCAGATTAGCTGTTAGCTAGCCATTAGGCCATGTGGTAGCTGCACAAACGCTATTTAGCCTCAAGAGGGCAGTAGTGGCCTGCGTTGCAACGCCACGTGACTATGCTGACAAAAAGATGCTCCAAGAAGCGCAGTTGCAGACCCACACACTAAACTAATTCGCTATGTGCTAGCTGTGTAGCTATTCGACGTACGAGACTAGCTTGTGGCCAGCTGTTCACTTGGGCATGTGTATGTCCGTACATGTGTGTGTGTGTGTGTGTGTGTGTGTGTGTGTGTGTGTGTGTGTGTGTGAGCAGTTAGTGAAAGAGGAAAGAAAGCCCCTTAGAGAAAGAAAGACACTTTGAAAACCTGATTATCTCACTCAGTACAATAACTAAAACTCCGTGAAAGGGGAGTTAGCAGGTTTAATTACAGTCTAACAAGCTAGCTGCAATATTCAACACAAACATATCAACACTGCACCGTGATCAGAGTGCATTCACAGAAAATAGATTGGACTCGCCTGTCCGATCAGATTAATAAATCAAGCAATAGCACATTATTAATCGCAAATCACATTAATGGCAAAAAAGTGGCAGCATTAGCCTTTACACATTAATAAAACACACTATTCCTCTGCCCAGAAAACCTTAAGCCTTCTTACTGTGTGTTCAGTCTGTTCGTTTCTCTCCATAAATTCTCCGGTAAAACAGAACGAAATCCGGATCTGTTTTATGGTCCCAGGAACCAATGGGAGATCAGCGTTCTCTGACCTGTGGCCATTTTGTGCAGTAACACCTACGTGTGACTTGCTGGTTGTTGCCGTGAAATGGCTTCACCCTCTTTTCTGAGGAGACATGGATTGGAATTTTCCATGTAGGCCGAAAATCTCTTTGTCTGAAAGACCGCATGGTCTTTTGTCTTTCAGAGACAGATACTCTGAGGCCTTTTGGTTAAAATCGGGTTTAACACAACTGCTGGTCCCAACACTATCGGGTGTACGATATGTACGCTAAACTGTTTTTACTGAAAATACTTGAGATAAAGAGTCGCACGCGTTGGTCATCAGAAAATTGTTAAAATTTAGGACAAAACCAAGAAAACTCTGCACTTATTTATTATTATCATAATTCAGAAAGTTTAATTAAAACCAATGCTTTTAATGTGATGCTGTCCATTGGAATGACTGACCAAACTTATTCTTCCCATTATGTCTATCATTATAAACCATGCAGGTGGTCCCACTACTGCTTGTGATTGCATTTATATTAAACAGCCAGATGTTTTTGAGAACATCCTGTATTGTTAGAGCATCACATTTAAGCTGCATTAACAGAAAAATGCCAAAACAAGCAGAACGATACACAGCTAACGTTGACGATACACAGCTAACATTGTTAGGGCTAACATGCTAGCTGGCAGTTGACTACTTTCACACCCTGGCTGCAGACATGGAAATCTTAAAAAAAAAATTAAACTTTATTCTTATTCGTCATATACAATTGACAGTAGGCCTACAATGTAGTGAAATTCAATTACTGCATTTAACCAAAGGTCCTTTGTACTAAAGATAGCACATTTCCAGCAGCACCAATGGTATGAAACGCTACACACTTACTGTCTCCTAAAAGGGGCATGGCCTCGTCTGAAAGTGTAGTGAACGTTGTGTGGATGGATGAAAAGTTATATTTAAATAATGTATTAATATGTTCTTTTGCTAACGTTAGATCTTTTCACAACAAAAAGACATATTTAGCATCACAGAGAGAACTTGCGAGAGTTTGATCCTAAGACAGAAACAGGTCTCAAACAAAAGGTCTTTGGTGTTTTTTTGCCCCCAACGTCTCCTCCCAGGCAGCGTGGCAATGGTTATGTTTAGGGTTAAGGTTAGGGTTAGCTGCCTGGAAGGCGCCTGTCGGAGGCAAAAAACACCATTGAGCCAAACAAACACAAATTTTCTCCTGATGTGTCCGTCTGAAAAATGCCATTTTAGTGTCAGAATCTTCTGGAGATATGTGGCTTGCGAAGAATGGGTCCAATATTAACTTTGGTGACTGTTGCGTCAAGAGACAGTAAACAACATAAGCATTCACATTTTCAACTTCCTTGCAAGATAAAACACCAGCAGGGGGCGAGAAAATGCATTAATTGTTGGAACCCATCATTAGCTTGTGTTTCCCTAGGGAAACTGGTGCACCTTTGTGAGAGCAGGTGGTGTGAAAGGTTTGGGAGAAAGCATTTCACTGGAATTCCTTCTTGAAGAGGAGAGACGCATTCAAACACATTAAGCTCATCATTTGAGAAAACTGGAGACGCAACCGGTAGGGAAATGGACATTGTGTAAAATTGTTGCCAGTTAAGTGTTTATTTGTGTTGAAATTTGAGACCAATTTTCTGATTTGATAATGCTATCTGGGAAACAATGATTGATGGCAATCTAATGGACAATTGTTTCCTTTCATCTTGTATTGGAAATGTATAGTTTTCAGTTAATAGATTAATACCATATTGTTGGTGAAACTTGAGGCTATCTGTGTTTGATTTTTCTGGGAGAAGTTTCTCCTTAGACTTAATTAGTGGGAATGCTGTTCAACAGCATTCCAACTATTGTTATTCAGTTCTTTATAAACTTATTATTATTCCGTATGTTTTTTGGCTCTCCGTAACTTCTGCATACATTCAGCTATTAAAACCATTCAACTTTTACAATGTTCAACTCTTTCAGCGAATGATGGGACTTCTTCAACTTTTTTTCTACTATTTATACTTTTTTAAATATTAAGCTTTTAAACATTTTATTTTAACATTAAACTCAATTAGAGCATGCTTCAAATCGTTCAAATCCTCTTCCACTCCCAAAGTTTTCAGCTCTGTCATACTTTTACCTACAGACGTGATTCAAACTTTAAACCATTCACAAAAACTTCAGGTATTAGGCTATATCTTTTCAGTTTGATATCTTTTACAGTTTTTGTGAAAAAGCTGTTTAAGTTTAGTGATCATTTCAGGATTTTTCTACGTTTCTAATGAGTGTGTGTTGCGTCTGCCAGAGTGAGTGATGTCATCAAGTAGAGTGTGGAGCCTTAAAAAATTATCTTTGTCCCTTCTCTATAAATTGCTCTCACACCCACAATTTTTTACTTGTCATACACAATTTAATATATCAAAACGTAGGTATTTTTGTCTAGTTTCAGCCAATGTGCTCATTTATGCGATTTGAGTTATACATTTGGCTCGATGAGTTTCCAAATGACAACAGTTCCAAATCTTCCTCCATTCGCTGCCATGTTAAACATCCTCCACATTTCCCAGCGAAACTCATAGCGAACCATAAATGTTATATTGATACGTTCACAAAAGCATTGTGGTGGTCACGATTACATCATTTGACTAATAACTTGACTGTCTCTGTCTGTCTGTCTGTCTGTCTATCTCTCTCTGTCTGTCTGTCATTCTGTCCGTTTCTGTTTCTTCCTGTCTGTGTGTTTGTCTGCCTGTCTCTGTTTATTTCTGTCTCCGTCTCTGTGTTTGTCTGCCTGTCTGTCTGTCTGTCTGTTTCTGTTTCTCCCTGTCACTGTCTGTCTGTCTCTCGCTGTCTCTGTCTGTCTACCTCCTTCTCTGTCTCCCTCCCTCTTGTCTATCCCTCCCTCCTTTTGTCTCTCGCTCTCTCTCCCTCCCTCTTCTGTCTCTCTCTCTCTCTCTCTCCCTCCTTCTGTCTCGCTCTCTCTCTCTCTCTCTCTCTCTCCCTCTCCCTCCCTCCTTCTGTCTCTCTCTCTCTCTCTCTCTCTCCCTCTAGTGTCATTTGTGGTTTGGGATTTCATTCATATATATATCCCGCTTCTTTTCAGGCAATATATTCACCTCTCAGCTCTTTAGGATCATGCTTTTTTGTTCTATGCAATGGATATGTCTGATAATAATACAAAGTATTTATAATTTCAGCCTTTTTAGTCAATTTATTTGAACTTCCACTTTTGACAGTATTACAGTTTAGCTTCCAGCTTTTCTAGAAATGTATTTCAGCTCTTAGCTTAATAAGGTAATGCAGTTCATCTTCCAACTGACAATTTTACATTTCAACTTCCAAGGTTTTCAGCAGTGCAGTGCAATCCATTGTTAAAACTGAACGTTGCTTTGTGTAACTTTGTCACCCACCTTCAAACGTTTGGTAACCAATTACAGACAATCGGCAGAATATTCTCACTTGAACATTGCTCATATTGCTGTAGGGACCGACACCATGTGGCAACAGATGGGGTAACGCTGAGCTCTGGTTATCACATATGAACAAAGAAAAGAAAAGACTGTGTACACACACACACACACACACACACACACACACACACACACACACACGCAGGCCTCCCGTCTGTTCTCCTGTCTGTTCATGTGTGATTTTTCAGTTCTTTGCTGATAAATGGAGAAGCCGCTCAGTATAGCTCCTGCTTATTTGTCTTGATAGTAATGTCTAGAGAAAAAAGTATAATTCCAATCTTGGGGCTGGAAAATTTCACTTCAGTAATTGGACTTCCCATACTGAAGCCTGGAGGTAAAAGTGAGGAGGAAGAAAAGACTATAAATCTCCCAAAAGAATGGATGGGTTCAATTATTTTTTATTCCTATTCCGGATCAGGACAGCAGTTATTCTAACACAGGAAGACCTCAGTGTGCTTGGTATCTATGCTTTTTTTATGGACGTTTTGAACTAAGTCAATCACAAAAGATTGTGACGGTAATAGCAGCACAGCTCATGACTTTATGCTGTGGTGGACGGGAGATGAAACAGAAATGCATTTTAAGATCGAAATAAATGATGACAATGAGGCTTTTATATCAAACTCGTAGGCACATCAAAGAGTGGAATGTGGAGCCAGATAAAAGCTATGGTGGCTAATGGATTCACACATGCAGGCAATGGAAATTGAGGTAAAAAGAGTAAATGGAATATACAATGTAATGTGAAAACACAATCTCAAGGAAATGTTTTATGTGCATTATAAGAAGACTAGTCTATATTCACGATGTTCCACTTCTGGGATTGCTCCGGTGACGCGGGAAATTCTGCTGGATGACACTCATTTCGGCCGGATGTCCGTTACCTTCTGCTTTCTTTGTGCTGTAGTTTTAAACTCCAATGGATTTATGAGGACTATGGTTAACTGCTCCTCAGAGCTCTGCAGGGTAAATCCAGACAGCTAGCTAGACTATCTGTCTAATCTGAGTTTTCTGTTGCACGACTAAAACAACTTTTGAACGTACATAGTATCCACCAAAACAAGTTCTTTCCTGAGGCTGTTTTGCAGAAGCACCGTGGCACCGCCCAAGATGATTGTGATTGGTTTAAAGAAATGCCAATAGCTTACCGTGTCTGGCTAGTCCACACAGCATCCCGGGATGGAAGAAAAACATGCTCTGGTTTACTGGCATTTCTGCATTTAAACCAATCACATCTTCTTAGGTTCGGCCAGACGGAGCAACAGTACCTCTGCAAAATAAGCTGTGATGCTGTGTGGACTAACCAGACTCTCCTTTGCAGTGCTGTGGAGGAAGGTCTGGCAATGTGAGACTATAAGAGGACTAAGAATTACAAAACATTCATAATGCTTTACAAAAATGTTCATAACAAGGCATCATGCTTACTAATGCCATATCATGATTCAGAACTAGAGAAAGACAGTTTGAAATACAAGCAGAGTGCATACAGACTTAAAAAGTATGTAGGCTACATTCTACATTTATACATATGTATACACTTTGTTGTGAAAACATGTTCATGGTGGAAGAAGTATTCAGATATTTTACTTAAACATACAATATGTAATTTTTAGCTGCTACTGATACTTTTTGATGATGTTGTGAAGTTGCGTGGGATCATGGGAGTTGTTGTCTTCTTTCATCAACAACCACCATGGAGATGTACCTGTTCATGAACAAGTTAATGTATTAAAGTTTTTTTCATGTTACGTTCAATAAAATAAAAGTAAAATGACCGATTCTTTGAAATACTCAAAAGTACTAGAACACAAAAATATAATAACAGTATTATAAAAGGCTGATATTTATACCAAAGTAGGCTTTATATCATGATTTATTAGAAGAAACCGAGCAAATTCTAAATAACATGATCCTTTGTTTAATAGTCTGGATCGACGGGTGTACATTTCCAGGATAACTGCCAGACATCCCGCACTCTCCTTCCGCACCTTCTGTTCTCAAACTCCCTTTGCTTCGGGAAACAACAACAAACTTCGAGCTAGCAAGCTAAACGTTGAAAATGGCAAATTTTGAAGAAAATGTGGATGGTGCAACAATGCAGGCCTGCTTGGTTATTTTGGGGAATGATAGTTAAGATTTACAAAGAATATGTTTCGGGCATTTACTCTCTAACTGGGACGTTTTGGGACTGATTGGTGGGATTGCTGTGGACAAAGTACACAAGGCAATACACTGGTAAGAGCTAATGAGGTTTAACCATGTATCCAGCTAATTTAAATAGCTCACGTTACTGTATTGTGTGAACAGTTGACTTCATTTAATATTGTATGTAGCGTTTTCTTTTGCTGGGTGCAAATGTTCCATCAAAACAATTTCCTTCCCGAGACTATTTTGTTGAGCCACCGTCACTGCATCCGGAGCTTAGCGCCGCCCAAGACAATTGTGATTGGTTTAAAGAAATGTACATAATCGCAAAAAAAAAATTCTCCTATTCCAGAATGTATGTGTGGTGTAGCCAGACCTTATACCACAGCGCTGTGGAGATGCGCTGAGGCAATGCCAGACTGTTTAAAACCACATTTCAGACACTGAGACAATTCAACTGTGAGATTGGCAGTCAAATTGCATCAGGCTCCTTAGCTCTAATTGTCAAAGAGTTGAATCTGAGTCACCCCTACAAGATATACGTATAAATATAAATATGTCCAAGACACATGCAATGATCATGTCATGCAACTGCTGAATTAGGGTACTGGCAACTTTTTTTGGACCAATTCAGGCACTGCCTACATGTTTGCATAATTTAACAGTGTTGATTGGTGGGAAAACTATGAAATACTGTATTGCACTGTAATGCACTCCACCACGAATGATGTGGTCCTGATGTTCTTTGACCTTTAGGACTCACTAGATCAGTTCGCAGCCGAATGTGAAGTGGTTCGGGTGAGGATCAACACCTCTAAATCTGAGGCCATGGTTCTCAGCAGGAAATAGTCTTGCATTGCCAGACCTTCCTCCACAGTGTTGCGGAGGAAGGTCTGGCTAGTCATCATGGAATGTTGTGTACAACATTCCATGATGGGAGGAAAATGTGCTCTGGTTTATTGGGATTGCTTTAAACAAATCACAATCGTGCATGGAGTCGCTGCAAAATAGTCTCGGGAAGGAACTTGTTTTGGTGGAACATGTGTAGGACATCCAGTGGAATTTCCAGGCAGCACTGGAGCAATCCCTGAAGTGGAACATCGTGGATATACAGTAGACTAAGCAGGAAACCGATGGGAGTGCAGTTTCAGTAAAACAGTTTAGCGTACATATCATACACCCGACAGAAACTTTTGGACATCGGTTCCTGCAATTCTGACTTCGTTATTAGCATACTTCCAGAGATTGCTAAACCAACGGCACCTCCGAACATCCCCACACCGAGTGGAGGGCTCTTCAGACAGACATGCAAACATCGCCGGAGGGGGTCACGCAATGGAATTCGAGTGAGGCTAACTCCACATCCACTCGCTCTGCCAAGCCTTTTCCTTGCCAATGTTCGTTCACTGGTGAACAAAATGGATGAACTGCAGCTGCGATCACCACACACAGAATGATTATGGACTGCAACATCATGATTTTCACAGAAACTTGGCTTAACAGCGGAATACCCAACAGCGCTATCGAGCTAGCTGGACGCTACCTCCTCCGTGCGGACAGAACAGCTGATGACTCGGGTAAGACCAGAGGTGGCGGTTTGTGCATTTATGTTAACAAAACAAAACCATCACCGAGAGTCACTGCTCAGCTAACCTAGAGTATCTCATGGTTAAGTGTAGACCTTTCTATCTGCCCTGAGAGTTTACATCAACTGTAGTAATAGCAGTCTATGTACCACCGGATGCTAACGCTAAGATTGCCATGAAATAACTGCATTCTGCTATCAGTAAACAACAAACCCTGCATCCCGAGGCAGCCTACATTGTCGCGGGTGACTTCAACCACTCAAATTTAAAGACTGTACTTCCTAAATTCCATCAAAATGTATCATGCCCCACAAGAGAAGAAAAGACTTCTACACAAACATGGCTGATGCATACAAAGCTGCCCCCTCCCCCATCTAGGACACTCAGATCACCTCTCTTTGTTTCTACTGCCCAAGTATTCAGCACTCAAACGTGTGAAACCAACAGTAAGGACAGTGAAAGTGTGGCCAGAGGGAGCTGACTCGGCACTTCAGCAGCGTTTTGAAAACACGGACTGGAGAGTGTTCGCACATTGATTCATATGCCACCTCCGTTCTGGACTGTATCAGCTCAAACATCAACAGTGTCACCACCCTCAAACGGATTACTACTTTTCCTAATCAGAAGCCATGGATGAACAGTGAGGTCAGGCTCCTGCTGAAGGCATGAGACATCGCATTCAGATCAGGTGATCCTCAAGCCTATAGCTCATCCAGGGCTAACCTGAAAAGAGGCATCAAAAAGGCCAAGCACAACCACAAGCTAAGGATTGAGGATCACTTCAGGAACAACTCTGACCCCCGACACATGTGGCAAGGCATCCAGGCCATCACAGATTACAAAACCACTAACTCCACCCCCCCTGTCACCAACACCTCCTTGCCTGATGAGCTGAACCACTTCTATGGCCGCTCTGGCCTGGGAACGCCTCTAGATCCCCCAGTCAGAGCTGCTTAATGTGGCTCGGGAAAGGGAAGTTTGGGGTCCCCAGCTGGAGCTGTTGCCCTGCGACCAGACCCCAGATAAGGATGGTAAATCCTCAAATCCTTCAGTTTACACTGCTTCTGAATATTTTCCGATGATTTTCCAATGATCTCTGCTCTCCATTGTTTGATGCTCTTGATTGCTGTTTCCATCAAATTTACCAGATAAATTAAATTCATTATCTGAAAGATCCACAATAAAGGCGCTTCATTCACAGCCTTTTCTTTGGCAGAATAAAATGACCAACCTGCAGTCTGTGTGGCACCTCAAAATTAATATAACATGAAGTCCCCCTGCCCATCTCTTGAGGTTATGAAATGAAATCATCTTTAAAGTGAGAGGGCCATTTGGCTGCTAAAGTCCTCTCTGGGAGGAAGAGCCCACTTTATTCTCCTTCCTAATGAGCTGCTGGAGATGACAGGCAGCTCCTCCACCAGCTCCAATCATTTTTCTCTTATACACGCCAACTACACTGCGTGCCCATGTACTGTAGCTCATGCATGAGCGCATCTGCACACCTGCTCCCCAAGCCCCCTGCTCTGAAAGGACAGTAAATACATACACTGAGCAAACCCCCACTGAGTTGCATAAGTTGATTCCTTGGACAATATATTATCTCGGTAGGCAGGTATATGATACCATTCCATCTCAGCCAATGAGATCCTGAAAATCTGAAAAAGCATATTACTTCCCTGTTGATGAAATTAGATTTGTGCAAAGACGCTGAATAATAATTCCATCTCTTTAATTTAAAATTGGATTGATGAAAAGCAAAAGTTTTTTGAACAAAGCACTTTTATCTGCCTTGGACTCGAACTCGGACTAGTTGTTCCATCGACATCCTCTACTGCCACCTAAGAAAACTCCTTCTTCCAGGATGCTCAGAAACATTCTCTTTCGCTTTAGCTCATACGCAGCCATCATCAGGTTCTTCTTCTTCTTTCTAACAAGAGCGCCACTAGCGCCAACTTAATTCTTGATTGGCCAACTGCACATTCAAATCAAATCATTCAACAAGCATTCTCCGACATGAGCAAGGGGAAAGGGGCAAGGGAGCAATAACATAATTTATGATATGATGATGGTCGGTAAAAAGCATACCAAAAAAAGGGCAACTCCAAGGGCACAAAATGAAACCTGGGAAACAAATAAAACGGCAACCTTCACAGCAAGATTCCAAGTCCTTTCTCCCTTCCCCTTCTTCTGAAGGCACTTTTAACTTCTCAGCCTCAGCTAATTAGCACCTACAACCTACACTGGTAAGCATAAGGTGAGCCAAACTAAAAGAACAACAAAACACTCAGGATCTGAACAATACCATTACATTTGGATAGAACAGTTACTTCTGACATTACTAATTATTCAGATATGTGCACTCACAACAATAGGCACCCCAAATATTATTAAAAAAAAAACATCTTACCCATTGTTATACAACTTAGGAGTTCCCAGCCCCTCCCTGCTGAGAGGACCTAATCAGGCACACCTGTATGCACTCTCCTTGATTAAGCTGGTGAGCAGCTGATCTACCTCCACATCACAGGCAGAAACATAGCAAAAACACTATGAACCCATAAACCCGCTAAATAGGCCTATGTCAAATGATAAAGTTGATCAAGATCAATGTTAAAATCACCACAGAGGAACATTACTTTTTGATTCATTTTTGAAAACATGTTTTCAATCCTGTCCCTAAATACTTCGATATTAGAGGAGGGTGCTCTGTACAACTAATGATAACATTTTTTCTTTTTTCTTTACAGATTTCAATTGTGATACATTCTAATAAGTTGTCTATCAAAGTTGTCATACTGTCTAGAATCTTATAATTCAAGTTTTTATCCACATATATAGCCACTCCTCCTCCACTCTTATTTTTCCTGTTGCTGGTTTCATTAATCTGCTGGTTTGATGGTCTGTGTGTGGACAGAAATAGCCTCCACAGCATTGTGAAGGTCTGCTCCAAAATAATTGGAGTTCAGCAGAGGGACTTGTGTTCTATTTGGAAAAAACGTGTGGTACAAAAACCAAACATATTATGGACCAACACGCCCATGTTATGTCCTCACAGTTTACATTATTGCCCTCAGGCCGACGCTTAAGGGCACCACCGAGGAAAACAAACCGCTATTCAAAGTCCTATATTCCGTCTGCTGTCAGACTTTTAAATCTAGACAATAGTCTCTGGAACGAGCATCCTGTTTTGTTTTCCTGAGGTGTGAGCTGCTTGTGTTCAACTTGTTTGGGAACCTGATTTATGCATCTGTCGTTTCTCGCCTAAAACAAGGCTGTGTACACTCGCTGCTTGTCCCTTCTATTTTGTTTCTGACAATCTGGGGCCTGTTTCACAAAACCAAGAAAAGGGATTAAGCCGGGATTCTTATCCTGGATGAATTTAGCCTTGACTTGGTTTCACGAAAGTGGAGGCAAATAAATCACAATGGAGATTTATTCTGTGCAGCTAGCCTGCTCCCGACTAGGCTAACAGCCAGGATTTATTTAATCCTGGAGCCTTTTCTGATCACCCAGCAGTGGTTTTACCCTATTGTTATCAGCCTGGATTAAAATACAACTGCATATTGCTGTTAATTTAAGTACTGTTATTATTTAAAGTTGGGACCATTACTTTTTTTTGTAATTATTCATGTGACAGTCATTGTTACTGTTATATTGCTGTATGAAGACTGCTGTTCATATTGTTGTTAGAAGTTTGATGAATATATTATGACAGTTGTTGAGATAATTAGAAAAGACTGATAAAATTTCAAATGTGTTTTAAATGAAGTCTGTTTACTAAGGGCAGTACATACAATGCTGTACATTTCTATAGTTGACCAATGCACATTGAATTATTTTAGTTGATTAATTCTTTTTAAATTCTTTAACAATAAGGATCATGTTTGTTCCGCTTTCATGTGCATTGTATTTGGCATTCTTAGCACACAATTTGTGTTGTCCAGTAAACTGGGACTATAATTTGGGAGGATTGTACAATTTAAAGAACATATCCTAATTGTACAATCCTCCCACATTATAGTCTTAGTTCACTGGACCAGTAACTATCTAGTGTAGTAGGCTACTGTACATTCATGTAACAACAGGGAGAGGACACAATGGTTTTTGACCTTGTATTTTGCTGGGGGCGAAATAACTGATGAATATACTCTGTTCCATTCATGTTTACAGTGTGCATGGAATTTATCACTTATCTTTATAGTTTCTAGATTTTAGAGTCCAATTCCTTCAGTGTCTTTATTGTCTATGTCCATATATAGAAGGGAGCAAGGCATATAATATGTAGAGAAGGAAACTCGTCCTCTATAAAAAATAAAAAAATAAAAAAACGCGAGAAAAAGCGTGGCAGATAATAGTGGACAGACTGAATGATAGTCTAAAAATATACATTTATGAACTACTGCTCTTAACTGAAACCATTCAATGAGTTACTGTCATTTGCAAAAACGAACAGTTGTACACTTTGCATTAAAAGCGAGCAGTGGAAGTTAATATGACTTAGGAAATTTATATTTTAGCCCATGAGATGACGGTTTCAATTCAGAGTGGTCAGTTAATATTTGATCTACTTATACGCTTTCTCTCGCTGTTTCATTACAGCGGCCGTGTTTCTTTTATTTTTATACAAATAATGTGTTTCACGTCATCATACTTCCACAAGAAGCTGCTGCTCACTCTGTATAAAGTATGTACAATGAGTATTCTCCATTTTGGCATCAGTAAATCTGTGATCGACCTCGCGGTCTTTTGAGGAAAGCCGTGGACGCGCATCTATCTGAATTACTTCAGCCTGGCTCAACCTAGTCGCTCCTCCTTAGCCTGGCTTGGCCTTTGTGAAACGCACCATGCCAGGATGCACAGATTAGACTAGGTCAAGCCTCGCTTTATCAGTTATCCTGGATTTATATATTCTGCTTTTGTTAAACAGGCCCCTGCTGTCTGTTGTGTATGCGTTTAAGTGTAAATGTTTTTGTTCTTGGGGTCTGAAGACTGCTGGAAGTTTCTCATTGCTTTGAGATTATTAGTCAATATTCTGACTTATTAAGTCAATATATTGAGATACTAAGACAATATTTTGAGATAGTAAGTGAATATATTTACTTAGTCAACATTTTGAGATATGAATCAATACATTAGATACATGTACATATAAGTATATATTATTATTACATTACTTTGAGATTATTAGATAATATTCTGAGTTACTGAGTCAATATTTTGAGATATTAAGTGAATATTTTGAGATATTAAGTCAATATATTGAGATTCTAAGTCTATATTAAATTTTCTCATTACTTTGAGATCCTTTGTCAATATTCTGAGTTACTAAGTCAATATATTGAGATACCAAGTCAGTATTTTGAGATATTAAGTCAATATATTGAGATACTAAGTAAATATTTTGATATTCTAAGTCAATATTTTTTAAAGTTTCTCGTTATTTTGAAATTCTTAGTTTATATTCTGAGATACTATGTCAATATTTTGAGATACTAAGTCAATATTTTGAGATTTCAAGTCAAAATATTGAGCTACTAAGTCAATATCTTGAGATACCAAGTCAGTATTTTGAGATATTAAGTCAATATATTGAGATACTAAGTAAATATTTTGATATTCTAAGTCAATATTTTAAAGTTTCTCGTTATTTTGAAATTCTTACTTTATATTTTGAGATACTAAGTCAATATTTTGAGATTTCAAGTCAAAATATTGAGATACTAAATCAATATATTGAAATTTTACATCGTTATTTTATACATTATTTTGAAATTCTTAGTTTATATTCTGAGATACTAAGTCAATATATTGAGCTTCTGGTCAATATTTTAAAGTTTCTCATTACTTCGAGATTCTTAATCAATATTCTGAGATACAAAGTCAATATATTGAAATACTAAGTCAATATTTTCTTCTCCGGGAACCATCACCTTATCGTGGTGGAGAGGTTTGTGTGTCCCTATGAACCTGAGGGCTGTGTTGTCTGGAGCTTTGTGCTCCTGGTAGGGTCTCCCAAGGCAAAGTGGTCTCAGGTGAGGGGCCAGACAAAGAATGGTTCAAAAATCCTATGAAAAATCGAGGAAGGGATGAAGTGACCCTGCCCGGAGGAAGCCCGGGGCCCCCGTCTGGAGCCAGGCCCAGATGGAGGGCTCGTCAGCGAGCGTCTGGTGGCCGGGTTTGCCACGGAGCCCGGTCGGGCACAGCCCGAAAAAGCTACGTGGCGGACATCCCTCCATCCCATGGGCCCACCACCTGTGGGAGGAACCGCTGGGGGTCGGGTGCGCTGCCACATGGGTGGCAGTGAAGGTCAGGGGCCTCGACGGACCAAACCCGGGCAGCAGAGGCTGGCTCTGGGGACGTGGAATGTCACCTCTCTGTGGGGGAAGGAGCCGGAACTTGTGCGGGAGGTGGAGCGCTACCGGTTAGATCTGGTGGGGCTTACCTCTACGCACAGTCTTGGTTCTGGAACCATACTCCTGGATAGGGGTTGGACTCTTTTCTTCTCCCGGAGTTGCCCAGGGTGTGAGGCGCCGGGCGGGTGTGGGGGATACTCACAAGCCCCGGCTGGCGCCGCTACGTTGGAGTTTAACCCGGTGGGCGAGAGGGTCGCCTCCCTACGCCTGCGGGTTGTGGGGGAAAACTCTGACTGTTGTTTGTGCATATGCACCAAACAAGAGTTCAAGTATTCGGCCTTCTTGGAGACCTTGAGTGGAGTCCTGCATGGGGGCTCCAGTCGGGGAACTCCATAGTTCTGCTGGGGGGGACTTCAGCGCGCACGTGGGTAATGATGGAGACACATGGAGGCGTGATTGGGAGGAACGGCCTCCTGATCTAAACCAGAGTGGTTGTTTGTTGTTGGACTTCTGTGCTAGTCATGGATTGTCTATACTGAACACCATGTTCGAACATAGGGATGCTCATAAGTGTACTTGGTACCAGAGCACCCTAGGCCAAGGTCAATGATCGATTTTATAATCGTTTCATCTGATCTGAGGCCATATGTTTTGGACACTCGGGTGAAGAGAGGGGCGGAGCTGTCAACCGATCACCATCTGGTGGTGAGTTGGGTCAGGGGGTGGGGAAGACTCTGGACAGACCTGGTAAGCCCAAGCGGGTAGTGCGGGTAAATTGGGAACGTCTGGAGGAGGCCCCTGTCCGACAGACTTTCAGCTCACACCTCCGGCGGAGCTTTTCGTGCATCCCTGTGGAGGCTGGGGGGCATTGAACCTGAGTGGACAATGTTCAAAGTTTCCATTGCTGAAGCTGCGGTGAGGGCTGTGGTCTTAGGGTCTTAGGTGCCTCAAGGGGCGGTAACCCACGAACACCGTGGTGGACACCGGTGGTCAGGGAAGCCGTCCGACTGAAGAAGAGTCTTTCGGGATATGTTATCCCAGACGACTCCGGAGGCAGTTGCAAGGTACCGAAGGGCCCGAAGGGCTGCAGCCTCTGCCGTGAAAGAGGCAAAGCAGCGTGTGTGGGAGAAGTTCGGAGAAGACATGGAGAAGGACTTTCGGTCGGCACCAAGGTACTTCTGGAAAACCGTTCGCCACCTCAGGAGGGGAAGCGGGAACCATCAAGCTGTGTACAGTAAGGATGGGGACGCTGTTGACCTCAACTGAGGAGGTAATAGGGGCGGTGGAAGGAGCACTTTGAGGAACTCCTAAATCCGACTAATACGCCCTCTATGGTAGAGGCAGAGCTGGAGGATGAGGGGGATTGGCATCAATTTCCCTGGTGGAGGTTGCTGAGGTAGTTAAACAACTCCACAGTGGCAAAGCCCCAGGAATTGATGAGATCCGTCCAGAAATGCTTAAAGCTCTGGGTGTGGAGGGGTTGTCTTGGTTGACACGCCTCTTCAACATTGCGTGGAAGTCTGGGACGGTGCCTAGGAGTGGCAGACCGGGGTGGTGGTTCCCCTTTTTTAAAGGGGGACCAGAGGGTGTGTGCCAATTACAGGGGTATCACACTTCTCAGCCTCCCGGTAAAGTCTACTCCAAGGTGCTGGAAAGGAGGGTTCGGTCGATAGTCGAATCTCAGGTTGAAGAGGAACAATGCGGATTCCGTCCTGGTCGTGGAACAACGGACCAGATCTTTACTCTCGCAAGGATCCTGGAGGGAGCCTGGGAGTATGCCCAACCAGTCTACATGTGTTTTGTGGATCTGGAGAAGGCGTATGACCGGGTGCCCCGGGAGATACTGTGGGAGGTGCTGCGGGAGTACAGGGTGAGGGGTCCCTTCTCAGGGCCATCCAATCTCTGTACGACCAAAGCGAGAGCTGTGTCGGGTTCTCGGCAGTAAGTCGGACTCGTTTCAGGTGAGAGTTGGCCTCCGCCAGGGCTACGCTTTGTCACCAATCCTGTTTGTAGTATTTATGGACAGGATATCGAGGCGTAGTCGGGGGTGGAGAGGGGTTGCAGTTCGGTGGGCTGGGGATCTCATCGCTGCTTTTGCAGATGATGTGGTCCTGATGGCATCATCGGCCTGTGACCTTCAGCACTCACTGGATCGGTTCGCAGCCGAGTGTGAAGCGGCTGGGATGAGGATCAGCACCTCTAAATCGGAGGCCATGGTTCTCAGCAGGAAACCGATGGAGTGCCTTCTCCAGGTAGGGAATGAGTCCTTACCCCAAGTGAAGGAGTTCAAGTACCTTGGGGTCTTGTTCGCGAGTGAGGGGACAATGGAGCGGGAGATTGGTCGGAGAATCGGCACAGCAGGTGCGGTATTACATTCAATTTATCGCACCGTTGTGACGAAAAGAGCTGAGCCAGAAGGCAAAGCTCTCAATCTACCGGTCAGTTTTTGTTCCTACCCTCACCTATGGTCATGAAGGCTGGGTCATGACCGAAAGAACAAGATCCAGGGTACAAGCGGCCGAAATGGGTTTCCTCAGGAGGGTAGCTGGCGTCTCCCTTAGAGATAGGGTGAGAAGCTCAGTTATCCGTGAGGAGCTCGGAGTAGAGCCGCTGCTCCTTTGCGTCGAAAGGAGCCAGTTGAGGTGGTTCGGGCATCTGGTAAGGATGCCCCCTGGGCGCCTCCCTAGGGAGGTGTTCCAGGCACGTCCAGCTGGGAGGAGGCCTCGGGGGAGACCCAGGACTAGGTGGAGGGATTATATCTCTAACCTGGCCTGGGAACGCCTCGGGATCCCCCAGTCGGAGCTGGTTAATGTGGCCCGGGAAAGGGAAGTTTGGGGTCCCCTGCTGGAGCTGCTACCCCCGCGACCCGACCCCGGATAAGCGGATGAAGATGGATGGATGGATGGATAAGTCAATATTTTGAGATTTCAAGTCAAAATATTGAGATACTAAGTCAATATATTAAAATTCTATGTCAATAGTTTCACATTACTTTGAGATTCTTAGTCAATATTCTTAGTCACTAAGTCAATATTTTGAGATAAGTCAATATATTATATCTCTCTATCTCTCTCACTCTATATATCTCTCAATCTCTCTCTCTATGTCTCTCTCTCTCGCTCTCTCTCGTTATCTCTATATCTCTCTATCTCTATATCTCTCTCTCTCTCTATTTCTCTTTATCTCAGGGTTAACACATCACACAAGAAGCTATGTGCAGGCCAAAACGCATCTTTCCTGCTGAAAGATAGGTGTAAAGGAACTTCTTCTTTTGATTCTTGCAGAGAAACATGTTTTCAGGGCTTCTGTAAAATCGCATTATAAGAACTGTGTGGAGGCCCAAACGCATCTGTCCTGCAATGCTGGTAAAGTGACAGAAAACACAGTTTTTTCTGAGTCGAATTATTCTTGCAGAGAAATGTTTTTCAGAGCTTCTGGTAAAAACGCATTAACTCTGTGGAGGCCCAAACGCAGCTTTCCTGCACTACTAGAAACT